>NC_057863.1:316344223-316644223 GCF_019393635.1 Dromiciops gliroides | reverse complement strand
GCCTGACAAGTAATGCTTCTCCCCACTTGAATCTCAGTTGTCTGGAATTTACTATTGCTGAAGCTTTGTGGAGACCCCAAGAATAAAATGGGAAACACTGTTACTAGGGATAGGAATGAGATATAGCTTAGGGAAAGCCTTTTGACACCATGTCCATTTTTCTCCCTTTCCCTTGCATAAGGTACTACCATAACGTATCAGTATTAAAGGAATAGATAGTGTCTCTGGATTCTAAGGACTAACTCCCTCCTTTGTTAACACTCCTTATTCTTAGAAGAGGTAAAGCTATGTCTTGCTGCTCTAAACTGGAAAAGCCAATGGCTCAATTTCATCAAAGGTTAATTCAAATTTTAATTTTAATAGCTTGGTTCAAATGCTTGGCTTATTCCTACTGCCAACATTGTGAAGGAAGCAACGCAACTGAGATATAGAGGTGGGAAGTGGGTATGTATGACTATTGTGCTGAGAGTATGGTGACATTTCTGGAAATTCTGAGTTTGTGTGTAGCCAGCATATTAAAGTAAGAAAGGCATTGAAATAATAGGTGGCATATGTGAGACTAACCTGATAATATTCTTCTTACTCTGACTACTAATGGATAAAAAGTGAGATAAGTGGAGAAAAAAGGTCTCTGATTTTGGTGAACTAGGATTACTATAATGGCTTTGAGCCCACTTCTAAGTGGACTCTTGTAAAAGATGACCAGCAGATTGAGTCATCTTTCACTTCGAGGAACATCATGTCCTTTTCATCAATTCAATGTACCAAGCTCCATTTAGTCAGTCATGAATCTGCTCCTTTATATGTAATAGACCTTGAATACCTAACCTTCTGTTAGTGGCTGAGTGTGACGTCTGCTATCCAAAGATAACCAAATAAACAGGAGTTGGCAATGGATGTAGGATGTTTTATGATTTTGAAGAAGTGAAAAATAGTCCATCAATTGGAGAATGGCTAACAAAAAATGTGGTAAATGAATGTAAAAGAACATTACTATGCTGTAGGAAATGACAAATATGTTGAATATAGAGAAGCATAGAAAAACTTACATGAACTGATAGAAAGTGAAGTAAACAGAGCAAGGAAAGTAATTTATACAATGACCACAACAATGTTTTAAAAAAAGAATGATAATCACACATGCACAAAAATGAATGTTGCAAAATTACTAAGAATAAGCTTGACCCCAGAGAAGAAATATAAAAAGATACCTCCACCAACTCCTTTGCAGAAGTGGGAGGGTCCACATGTATGGAATATTGCCTATATGTCAAGCTTTTAAAAATGCATTGATTGGGCGCAGTGGTGGTGCAGTGGATAAAGCACCAGCCTGGATTCGGGAGGACCTGAATTCAAATCCGGCCTCAGATACTTGACACTTACTAGTTGTGTGACCCTGGGCAAGTCACTTAACCCTCATTGCCCTGCAAAAAACAAAAACAAAAAGAAAAAACAAATGCATTGATTGTTGTGGAATTTTTTTCTCTTCTTTTTAAAAATTATATCTTTTATCTTTTTAAAAATTCTTTTTATAATAGATTACTCTCTGGAAGGGGAAGGAATCTGAAAATGCAAGTAATATAAAAACAAAAGAAAGCAAAAATGTATTTGTAGAAACAATGGATATAGGGACACTGAAAACACCTAGGACTACTTAGCAGAGATGAAAAATAGTTTTGCTTGTTAGAGAGATCAATGAACTTTTATTAAGCATTTGCTAGTATGCCATAAGAAAGAACAAAAGGGTTGCTTTCTAAGAAAGTTGGAAAGACTTGTATGAACTGAGACAAAGTGAACAGAACAAGTATAATTTATAAAATAACAACAATGTAAATACAATTTTTGAAATACTTAAGAACTCTGATCAATGCAGTGATAAACCATGACTCCAGAGAACCAATGATGAAGCAAGGTGATAGACCCAAGATGCAGAAGTAGGCATACCATTTTGGACATTGCCAACGTATGAAAATAAATGCTTTTCATTTGAAACAAGGTAAAACTATTTTAAAGGGTGCCTTCTGGTGAACACTGAGCTGTGAAAATAGGAATCTCTTGTCTTTCCATAATACTCAGACATTAACACTGTTATCTGAATTTTATAGAGGGAAAGCCCAAGGATTTAAACCAGCTTACGGCTATGGAAGTGCATGAATGCAAACCCAAGACTATTGTGAGTACAGGAGCTCTCTATTTCTCCCTGGCTCCATAAATTGGGTATATATACAACAAACCCCAGAAGAACTACAATTTTGCTCTGGCTCTTCCAGGACAATTAAGGCCATCAAATCAAGAACACCAGAATTACTGAATGATCGAATAATATGTTGGGCAGCTAGGTAGTGTAATGGGTAGAGTGCTGGGTATGAAGTCAGGAAGACTCATCTTTCTGAGTTCATACCTACCCTCAGACACTTACTAGTTGTGTGACCTTGGACAAGTCACTTAACCCTGTTGGCCTCAGTTCCTCATCTGTAAAATGAGCTGAAGAAGGAAATGGCAAACCACTCCAATATGTTTGCCAAAAAAAAAAAACCCAAATGGGGTCACAAAGAATCAGACATGACTAGGAAAATAACAAAAATAAGTACTTGCCACTGGCAAGTAAATGGAAGCAACTGGCTGGTACCACAGAGCTCCCATATCTGCACACTGGCTTCCTGGGCTAGTTAATTCTTGCATTGTTTCATTTATAAAGGGATATTGCCACCTCCATCTTTCTCAGCCAAGAACCTGTCATCCCAGCAGTCTGGCTATTCTTATGCCAATATGAGCATATGTCATCCCTGTCCTTCATAAAAACTCAGAGAAAATTGAGCTAGATATGACCTTAGAAATTAACTAATCCAATGCCCACATTGATTGATTGGAATGATGAAACTGAGGGCCGGAAGGAGGAAGTCACTTGACCAAAGTCATTGTGCTGTCTCACTAGACATCGGGCAAGTGTCCAGCCAAGGATGAAACTGGTTGGGAAAGAAAGATGAATGTGGCCATATTGAGTCTTGGAGCATTTATGAAAATGATCATTGTCCTGAAAACAAATGCATTGGTCATTTAAACAGATGAGCAAATAAAGTTTGTATATATAGCATCAGCTCATAAAAATGAGTAGGCAAACATCAGCCAAAGGATTGTGGTTTATAGAGGTATAAAACAATGAAGTGAAGAAGATAAGCCAATATAAAAATAGTGCAAGTGGGAATCTAGAGTGCAATTCAGAAGTGTCAAATGTTCTCAGGCTGACCTTCTGAGTACATAGAACCAGATTAAAATATAATTCAGAAATGGTTTACAAAACAAATAAAAATGGATAACATTACATTTTAAAATTAAGTCAAGATGTGACCCACATACCTATCAGAGTAGCAAATACAGGAAAAAAAGGAAAACATTGGATGTTAAAGGGGATGTGGGAAAACTGGGATGCTAATCCACTGTTGGTGGAGTTGTGAACAGATTCAACCACTTTTGAGAATAATTTGGAACTCTGCCCAAAGGGCTATAAAACTGTGTATACCCTTTAGCCCAGAAATACCACTGCTTGGTTTATATCCCAAAGACATTCCAAAAAAGAGAAAAAGACCTATGTGTAGAAAAATATTTATAGCAGCTCTTTTTGTGGTGGCTAAGAATTAGAAATCAAAGGAATGTCTATCAATCAGAGAATGGCTAAGCAAGCTGTGGTATATTGTTGTGATGGAATACTAGTGTGCTATAAGAATGACAAGAGGATGATTTCAGAAAATCCTGGAAAGAATTCTATGAACTGATGTATAGTGAAGTGAGCAGAACCAGAAGAACGTTGTGCACAGTGACAGCAATATTGTTTGATGAAGAACTGTGAATGACTTAACTATTCTCAGCAATACAATGATCCAAGACAATCCCAAGGGACTAATGATGAAGCATGCTATCCACCTACAAAGTAAGAACTGATATTGATTGAACACAGACTGAAGTATGCTATTTTTCACTTTCTTTCATTTTTTCTTTTATATAAGTTTTCTTTTACAAAATGACTAATATAGTCCCTAGTTACAAATGGAAATTCCTCTCCTGACTACTCCATTACAAATATACAGGTTCTGGCTCCTGCTCTACCATGCCATGATCATCTGGAGAATGTCTTGATATAAGCCAAGGTAATATCTGCTGATAATTATGTAATCATTGCCTATTATGCATACCAACATCTACCTGCTTCCAGGGATCTTGATCCAATGATAGTTCCTCATACTTGGAATTCACTATACCACAGGTACCAGTTGGTCTACCATTACGTTCAGTCATGTCCAACTCTTCATGACCCCATTTGGGATTTCTTGGCAAAGATACTGGAGTGGTTTGCCATTTCCTTCTCCAGCTCATTTTATAGATGAGGAAACTGAGGCAAACAGGGTTAAGTGACTTAGACAGAGTCATACAGCTGGATTTGAACTCAGAAAGATGAGTCTTCTTGACTCCAGGCCTGACACTCAATTCACTGTGCCACCACCTTTTCAATTGCTACCTAGTCTATAAGATCCAGTTTAAATGCAACCTCCTCTATTAGATGTCATCTCTCTTTTATCGGATTCTCATAGCCCTTTGTACTTCTCTTCCATTATAGTTTCTATTATATATTTTATGTCCATGTATAAGCTCTGTGAGAGACATAGGGTCATAAATCAGAGCTGAAAGGAATTTCAAAGATCATCTTAGTACAACACTTTCATGTTCAGAGGAGTTAAGTGAGGGGCACCTAGATGGCGCAGTGGTTAAAGCACCGGCCCTGGAGTCAGGAGTACCTGAGTTCAAATCCGACCGGAGACACTCGACACTTACTAGCTGTGTGACCCTGGGTAAGTCACTTAACCCTCATTGTCTGCAAAAAAAACCAAAAACAAACAAACAAACAGATGAGTCAAGTGAGACCCTGAAAAGAACAAGATGCTGATGGGGCAGCTAGGTGGTGCAATGGATAGAGCACCGGCCCTGGATTCAGGAGGACCTGAGTTCAAGGCCAGCCTCAGACACTCAACACTTACTAGCTGTGTGACCCTGGGCAAGTCACTTAATCCTCGTTGCCTCTCAAAACAAAACAAAACAAAACAAAAAACAAGATGCTGTGTCATAACTATCTTTGTCAAATTGAACTGAATTAAATGGAACCAAGGTCATAATGAGATTGGTTACTATGAGCCACACTGGGAAACAAAAGGTCCTTTTTTCATCCGTTGTTCAGCTTGCTCACCTTGAATCACCACCTTTCATGCTTCCCTCCAGGTTCTTCTTTAGTAACCCCTTCCCAAGGCTTCTGTCTCCTTACTCCTTATCAGGAGGGGATGCAGGGCAGCCACTTGGACCATGTATTGATATATATACTTAAAGTATTGCAAGAGCTTCATTAAGTAGGACTCTAATTCAACAAATTGATCCATTGGGGTGATGATAATTGCTTTACTGGCTCTGACTAGAATATAAATCCATATGACCACTCCTTGAACACATCCTGATTTTTCAAAGAATTCCACTGACAATTGTCAAAGTAAGAAACATTGCTGATTTACATACATGTGTGTGATGCATGAAGTGAATTTTATAAATCACTGTTATCCTCTCCAAGTCCCCCTCCAAAATGGTCCCCAGCCCTAGTTAAAAGTCCTTGTGACAAAGGGCCTATTACAGTCAATGAAAAGGCCATAAAAACATCAGTATGGCTGATGCAAAACTGATATATTACATAATAGTGTCACATAGAATCCAGGATCCCATTCATCAAAAAGGATGTGACTTTGGTAGATTCCATAAAATCATCAGACTAGAGATACATCACACATTGTCACTCCCCATCAGCCTTTGAACTTAAAAACTGTAGAATAAAATTTTGCCTTTTGACCCAGCAATACCACTAATAGGTTTGAGTCCCAAAGAGATTTTTAAAGGGGAAGGGGGGAGGACCTATTTGTACAAAAATATTCATAGCAGGGGCAGCTAGATGGTGCAGTGGTAAAGTACCGGCCCTGGATTCAGGAGTACCTGAGTTCAAATCCGGCCTCAGACACTTGACACTTACTAGCTGTGTGACCCTGGGCAAGTCACTTAACCCTCATTGCCCTGCAAAAAACAAAATAAAACAAAAAAATATATATTCATAGCAGTCTTTTTTGGGGGGTAAATATTTGAAAATTGAAGAGATGCCCAACAATTGTGGAATGGCTAAATAAATTGTGGCAAATGTTTGTGATGGACTACTACTGTGCTGTAAGAAATGATGAGTGAGTTGATTAAAAAAAAAAAACTAGAAAAACTTACATGAACTTATCCAAAATAAAGTGAACAGAACCAGGAGAACATTGTATACCATAAAAACAATGTTGTATAGGGGCAGCTAAGTGGTGCTTAGCTTCCCCCCCCACACACACACACACACACGATTCGGGCATCACTCCCCGGGTCATCCACCCAGCTGGGATAAGCACGGAAGACCCGGGCACACCCCAGGTCCCTCCACCCCTTGTGGGCACACCCTGCACAGAGGCTCTGTGCCCCCGCTGGCCTTGGGCGCCTCCCTTGGCCACAGCCAAGGAATTAGCTTGGGGTGTCAGACACTTGACACTTACTAGCTATGTGACCCTGGGCAAGTCACTTAACCCTCATTGCCCTGCCAAAAAAAAAAAAAAAAAAGGATGAGTTGTCAGGCTACATGTTTGCTCTTCCATGAGTGTTTGCTGGCTCACATGCTCCATTTTCTATATGTGGTCTTTCTCATACTGATGGTGTGAGAATGTGTAGGCATTTTGTCCTTCTGTGTATGGGGGAATTTTCTGCATTACTTGCTTGGGTGGGATGGTGTATGAATAAGGGTTATGAGTAGATTTTGACCCAAAGTTTGACTTGAACCTTGAACTTGGGTATAATTTTCCGGAGTCTGTGACTGAGTAGTTTATGAACTGTACATACTAAATTATACTTTAGTAATATACCCTGTGGAGTTCTCATTTTTCATTTAGCAGCTTCTGAATATCCCCAACATATTCATCAAACTAGTCTTGATGTTTGCAAGTGTATTGATTGGGATGAGCAAATGCAGTGCTGTATGCCAAATCTCTGAAAGCTGCCCACTCCTTTTCTGCTCCAATATTGCCAACTGTGTGTTGGCTCAACTTTTCCTCCAAGTTAGCAACAAACTATTAAACACCCTAATCTGTTGACATTAAGTTTTCTGATAGTCATTTTGCCTTGGGGCCACCTCTTTTGTTAAATGCAAATATTTAGCTTGAAGAAGATAAGTCTATGATCAATCTAGCACTCTGTGCCCCACATTGCCTTTGTCACTCTCACATTCTGTCTCTTCTTACAATCACACAGTCTATTAAATACCAATTTTGGTTCGAGGGTGCACCCACGAGTTTTATTGTGTTTAGGTAAATGGAAGACAGTGTTGGTAATGAGAAGGTCATGAGATGCACAAGTCTTCAGTAGTAAGTGACCATTGCTGTTGCTATGTCCCAAGGATTCACTCCCATATCTGGTAGCCTGAGCCTACTCTAGCATTTAAGTCACCCAGAATTATAAACTTGTGCTCTTTTGGCACATTGATGATAAGGGTCTCCAGGTGTTCATAAAAGTTTTCCTTGACCTCATTAGGGTTCATCATGGTAGGAGCATAGGCACTAATGATGGTGGCGTGGTGTTTTCTTGCAAGTGGCATTCACATTGTCAAGAGCATGTCATTCACTACTTTTGGTAGGTATACAAGATTTTTTACTAGATTAGTTTTGATTGCAAAACCTATTGCAGATTCATAGCACTCCCCTTAACTACAACCACTCCAGAAAAGTGTGTATCCAGCTCTGACTTCAGTAAGTTGGGCTTCATTTGCCAGCCTTGTTTCACCTAAGGCTGTTATTTGAATGCAATACCTACTGAGTTATCTCACAAGAGTTGTTCATCTTTCAGTTCTACTGAATTTTGTGTTGTCTGTAAGTGTGAGCACATGGACTCATGGTAAGTGGAATCATCTTTGCAGAAGTTTTGTACATTGTTTTGTGTGTGTTTCAACCATATGGTGGGATCCCCACCTGCTGCAGTAATAAGGCCAGGGTTGGGTAAGCAGACAATTTTAGGGTACCTTTTCTAGCCCCTTCCTCACACCAGGAGGTGAGCAATGTAGTCTTTAAAAGGCTGCTCAGGGGTCAGCTAGGTGGCACAGTGGATAAAGCACTGGCCCTGGATTCAAGAGGACCTGAGTTCAAATCCAGCCTCAGACACTTGACACTAGCTGTGTGACCCTGGGCAAGTCACTTAACTCTCATTGCCCCGTCAAAAAAAAAAAAAAAAAAAGGCTGCTCAGACACCCAGGAGGCTGCCAAATCCCACTGCTGCTTCCAGTAAGAAGATGGCCCTATGGCCAGAGCTGCCTGTGTGCAAGGTTGTGACTACATCTCCTAGTATATCCTTACCTCATGCTTCATCACTTGGCTGTCACAACAGGACTTTGAGATGGGTAAAAATGATAAAATGGTATGGGTGATTCTTTTGACTCATGCATAAATTGGATTTAAGAGAGGCAGAGTTGCATGAAGTCATCAGCCTTACTCTGTTCCAGAGTCATCAAAGTCCACTGGCAAAACAAAGCCAAGATGATTGGTGGTGGCTCGAGATGAAGTGCATGACCTTGTCGTCTTCAATGTCTAACAAAGTTATAAGTGCTCCTGCTTCAGCTGCTTTCATGGCCACTGGAACAAATTGTTCTCCACCCATTCCACCAGGAGAAGTCTTCACATGCCATGGGTAGACACTCCCCTAACTCACCAACAGGTTTGAGCCCCTCAGTTACCTTCAACCTGGTTTAGCCAGTCTGCCAAAATGGTTTACCAGGGTGTGGCTGCTGCACGTGCTACAGCTTCTTAGAGTCACAGGTGAAAGATGGATCAGGTAGACATCAAAGGTAGAAAGAAGCCTTGATAAGGACTCATCAGTCCTCTCACCAGAAGTACTAGTCTTCCCTGAACTCCACAGGGTTTACCAGAAGGATAACTCATCCATCTTTAAAAAGACAGCATTTAACTCCATCCAAAGTAAAGTACAAGTGAAGCTTAGAGAGATACAGGATTCTTGGCTTAGTAAAAAGGCAGGTGGAATTTAGTTTTATGCAGATAGTAACAATCCAAAGTACTTTTATCATGCCCTAAGGTCTATTTATGGGCCAAAGACATGGTGCATCGCAACTACTCAGTGCTGATGGAGCTACATTGATTAGTAAAATGGATGATTCCTGGAGAGATGAGATGAGCATTTCCATAGTGTTCTCAGAAGACAATCATCAATCATCAATCAATCAATCAATGCTGAAGCCATTGACCATTTACCTCAGGTTGAAGTCAACCCTTCTCTAGAAAAATTTCCAACTGAAAAAGAGGTTTTGAATACCATTAGGCTCCTCTCCTGTGGCAAAGCACCTGGTGCTGATTCCATTCCGACTGAGATTTACAAGGTCGGGGGGTTCTATTTCTCATACAAAAACTGACAGAAATATTCCAGGTTATATGCATGCCAAGAGGAGGTTATCACCCAGGAGTTCAAGGATGCTTCCATTGTCCATCTCTATAAAGTTAAAAGAAATAGATCATCCTGTGACAATCAGGGGTGGGAGGGAGGGTCTCTCTCTTAGTCATTGTGGTAAAATATGAAAGTTTTTAACAGTCGGTTAGGATAACTGAAAGACGCCAGTTTTTGAAGGACCACCCTTTTGGGGAGGAGACGAACAGTCCGCCTGCTGTGCACGTCAGACTGCCTGCGGCACACGGGACTTCCGGGGTGGAGAGAACGGAAGTGAAGTTTTTTCCTTTTTGGCAGGGGCTCCTGGCGGCGCGGCACGGACTGTCTCACGCTCCCTAAAGGTGACCTTTAGGTTTGGGTGAGTTTTTATAAGGAATATAGACTAAGCTTAGACTTAAGACGATTTGTATTGTGTTTCTGCTTTCCTATCCTTCTAATCAACATCACCTTGTGACTACCATATCAATAAAAGGTCTATCTAAAAAACCAAAAGCTTCTTCCATTTACTAGTCTGGGAGATAAATTAAGGGAAAGGTTAAGTAGGGGAGATTTATGATCTAATATCCAATTTTTATCTCACATCATTGCAGGCAAGATTCTTGCCATAATCCTCCTTGATAGGTTGATCTTTCACCTGGAAGATGATCATTTACCTGAGAACCAGTGTGGCTTCAGAAAGAGACAAGAAATGGTTGATGTGGTGTTTGTTGCCCAACAACTCCAGAAGAAATGCCAGGAGCAGAACAGAGATCTGACTAAGGCACTTAATACTGTTAGTCATTAGGGCTTATGGAAAACTGTGTCAAAATTTGGTTGCCAGAAGATGTTCATCAGTATTGTACATCAATTTCATGATGGCAGCTTGCATAGGTTCTGGATAATGGACAATGCTCTCTTTCTTTCCCAATGACAATGATGTTTTCAGCCATGTTGTCAAATACTTTCAATGAGGAGGAACATGGCATCAAAGTCAGCTACCACACTGATGATAAATTCTTCAACTTGAAAAGGCTACTAGCAAAGACTAAAGTGGTGGGAGTGTTGGGGTATGATTTTTTGTTTGCAAACAATTGTGCACTTAATGCAGTTTCTGAAACTGAGATGCAACAAAGTGTGGATCAATTCTCTGCTGCTTGTGCTAATTTTGGCCTAACAATTAACACCAAGAAAACACAGGTGCTCCATCAACCATCGCCTCACCATCTATACATGGAACCATTGGTTACAGCAAATAGAGAACTTTTTAATACTGTGGATAAGTTCAGTTACCTTAGCAGTATACTTTCCAAGTATGTATTGTTATGGGCTAAAATTCTAGCTAAACTGTCTAAAATATCTAATGAGTGGTCGCCAATAAATTATAAGCTTTAGCAAGAGTTAGACTTTTAAGCATTTATTAAGGAGAATAAGAGTTTGGTAAAGAGAGAAGAAAAGGCCTAGATTCCTATCTATTAAAGGGAGAGCACATTTCTAGCTCCCCTCTCCACCAGCGTCCTCAGAAAAGAGAGTGAGCCCGAGCACCAGTCCCTTCCTTCCTCCTCCCACTAGCCCGCGTCACTTCCTGACGCCAAAGAAAAGACTCCTGGTCTTGCCCTCAAAGACCTTCGCTTCATGGGCGGAACTCTTCTACAGTAAGTCTCCAGCAGGTGGCGTCATTCCAATCGTTACAGTATGCATTGATAATGAGGTTGATACACACACTGTCAGAGCTAACTCAGCATTTGAAAGGCTCCAAAGGAAAGTGTAGGAGAGAAGTATTAGACTGACTTCCAAACTGAAGGTCTATAGAGCCATTGTGCTGACCTCATTGTTGTATGCCTGGGAAGTCTGGACAGTCTACAAGTATCATGCCAAAGAACTGAATCACTTCTATTTGAATTGTCTTAGCAAGATTCTGAAGATCACCTGGAAGAATAAGATACCAGACACTGAGGTCCTCTCGAACTAAACTGCCAAGAATTCAAACTCTACTGCAGAAAGTACCACTCCAATGGGCTGGCCATGTTGTTTGAATGCCAAACGTACACTTTCCTAAAAGACTATTTTATGGAGGACTCACACAGGACAAGTGCTCACATGGTGGTCAGAAAAAAGTGATATGAGGAAACTCTCAAGGTCTCTCTTTAGAACTTTGGAATTGATTGTGTGACATGGGAGACACTGGCACAAGACCACTGTGAGTGAGATTTTCCCCACCTCTTAGTTATAAGAGATTTAATATAGTTATAAGTGATTTAATTATGATAATAATCAGCATATTAACTTAAAATTGTGATTTATTATATTTAGATATCTTATTTTAATTGTATTAGTATATTGTCTCTCTTCTTACTACTTAGTATTGTCAGATGATAGTTTCCAATGTCAAGCATTAAGTAATATCACAAGATACAATAGTCAGTCAGCAATACTATATTTTAGAAACCACAAGTGTTATTCTTGACTAAAGGGTGTCATGCAGTTCACCAGTGGCATGCTTAACTAATAGAAGGGGGTCATGCAGCATAACTATGACCTACCCTGTTGTTATCATAAGACTGATAAGAGTATTGGAAAATGCTGACATTATGGTCACATAGGCAGGTTCCCATATTTCCTAAGAATATGCTTTGATTTTAAAAATTACTAATTAAGATTAATACTATGTTATATAAGTGCAACTTTTGGAAGGGTATATAAACCCATGGATTTTGTAACTTGAGGTCTTTCAGCAGGCTCACCCCTGCCAAAGGCTGGCTTTATTGTGAGATGAGGCCTTCTCTCAATAAACCTATTTTCTATGGCTTGGAGACTTTGTTGTTTCTGTTCCTCCGTCAGACTTAGAAATTTTCCTGATACCACCCAACATGGTGTGTCCCCATCAGAGAAGGTGCTGTGCTCTATGGGCAAAGACAAATTAAAGTAGTTTAAAAGAAATGCAAGATGCAAAAATTTAGAGAATCCAACCCAAATGTTCACATGGACTATTTGTGCCCAACTTGTGGTAAAGCATTCCAAGTTTTTATTGGTCTGATCAGCCATAGTTAGACATGTTGCAACTTGACTCTATCAGAGTGATGTCATTTTGGTCCTCTTTGGGAATGCAAGACAACAACCAACCAGTATTATACAGAATTTGCACTTGAGGAAGGATTTTAATAAATTTGCATTTGTGGGCTTGTTTGTTCTTTGGGGCTCCTGATAAAGTCTTACCATTACTTAGTAGGGATTTTCAGGCCAAACTTCTGGAAAATTCACTTAAGACCATGGAAAGGTCACTTCACTGTTATGGAAATTTATTTTGATTTGGGGACCCTACCTTTAGGCTGAGATTAGAAAGCCTTAGGCCCTCAGGGTCTCTTCTGTGTGGGAGGTGCTGGTGCCCCACCCCCTCTGCTTCAGCTGTGCCAAAAAGCCCCATGATGCCAGGTCAGACAGCTGGGGGAGGGAGCCGAGAGATCTCGGGCTCCTCCAGGCCAGGTTCTGGCGTAGCCCGTGCCGAGGTCCCAGGCACGCAGCAGGAGCACAGGCCCCTGGAAGCCTGAGTGTGGTACGCATGGGAGGCTTAAGCAAGCCCCAGCCCCACCCCACCACCACCACCAGCCACAGCCCTGGCTGGTGGATTAGTTTGGGGTCTTTGGGGGCACAAAAAGCCCTGAGATTTGAGAGGAGAGAATTAAGATATATATAGACCTGGGAGTTAGATGGAAAAGAAGGAAGGACAAGATTAGAGGGGACTGACAAGATTAGAAGAACGGAGAAGGACGGGCCGGCAAAGGCGGCAGAGGGCAGGCTGATGGAGCAGACAGACAGACAGACAGAACAGGAGGCAGCAGAGAGCACTGAAGCGGTCAGCACAGGGTACAGGTTAAGTTAGTGAAAGGAGCTGAGCAGTGAAAGTGGAACATACCCTAAGGCAAGAGGCAGCTACGGCCCTTATTGTATTAAAAAAGTTCCAGGGGCAGCAGGTGGAAAGAGACACCACAATGCAGTCAGGTTGTACATTTTATTTCCCTGTATTTTTATGTTTAAATAGTATCTCATAAATAAACTCTGCTTTGATTATTTAGTTAAGAGGCTTCTTAATCTTTTGCTTATCAATTTTGGAAGTGGAGCAGTGTGGTGGAACTTTATAAACGGCCCATATTAAGTTGATAGCAGTCAGATAGCCAGTTAGTCAAAAGTCCCCAGATTAAGTACCCCAGTCAGATTAGTCCCCCCAAATTAGGCTAGTCATTGAAAATATTTCTACATTTGAATGGCAACCACGAAGGGACTTACGGTCCAATTATAATTTTTCATATACTTAAAATTTTGCATAAGTCCAATTATAAAATTTTTTCAGATTAATTAGCTAATTAATTTTTTTACACTATGAAGTCTCTCTCTTCTCCCAGTTTCTAGTGATCTCTCCTCAAATTATATTACATTGTACTTATATATGTACATGCTATATCTCTCTAGGCTAATATAAGCTTCTTAAGAATAAAAACTATTTTGTTTAATCACACCAGCAAACCAGCATGGTGCTTTGTACAGTCCTATGAGTTTTCCAGCCTGGGTTCCATGGAGAATCTCATTCACCATGAGTTCTGCAAGACTGAATGGGTCAACAAGGGAGTAGCCAGACTGAAAGGAATAGAAATTGATTAGTGTGGTAAGGAAGACCTCTTGGGCTAGGAACAGATTTAGCTTCTTAAAGAACAGATTTGATTTGTATGGCTCTTTAGGTTCATTTAGAGTACCCAGCCAATCAGCAACAAAATGGAATGGAGGGAGTGTGCAAGCCTTAGGGTCACTGGAGTAACTAAATGTCAGGTTTGCTCCTGTGGGAAATGCATTTCTCTGAGGTTAGTCTTATCAGAATTTCCTGTGTTGGCAGGAAATCTATGATGGTGGAGACCCTTTTTACAATAGAATTATTCTTATTCATCTTATTATTGTGGTAGAGAAGGAAGCAAACTACAAAGCCCACAATTCTGTTCTCTTGATCTTAGAAGTTCCTTTCTCTAGGCAGCATATGTTGTCCCCAAAGTCAAACAAAGGTCATCTTCTTTACAGTACATAGTAGGAACTTAACAAATACTTGTGAAATTTAAATTGAATTGAATTGACCTTTCTGATCCTCTTTCCTCAACTTCAGCTAGGGAGGTGGACTAGTATGGAGGTTCTTGAGACTCTTTGCATTCTGATAACCACAATTCAATATAATTGGTTTTCTCTGTAATCCCATATGTTTTATTTTAAGCATTTATTGCATTATTTATACATTATTCTGAGAAAGGCTCCATAGACTTCACCATGCTGCCAGAGGGGCTCATGACATAAAAACATTTAAGAATTCCTGGGCTAGAAAAATTCCAACCATCCCTTCCACTTCTAATATCTTATGCTCAGACACTTATTAGCTGTGTGGCCCTGGAAAAGTCACTTACCCCCAAATGCCTTGAAACATCTGGGGCCATCTGCAGTTGTCCTGATAACATATCTCGTCACTGTACCCAGATGACTCTGGGGGAGAAAGTTTTGAACAGCCTTTCTTCACTTAAATCCAATTCACTTGCAAGTCATGACAACTGTCATGGTCTTCTTTGGGAAAAAAGGACAAGCAACAACAATATCCCATGAATCATGGTCTCTTATAATAACCTGAGTTACTTGCAATCTTTTGTTTCTAACAGTTCTGTCTCAGTCTGTCCTTAATCTAAGGTCATTTCCCATAGTTTCCCTCAGATTAACTGGCAAATTTAGGACAATGTTCACCACCATCAGGCTAAGTCAGAATTGTTATATGAGCAACATTCACCATCACTTTGGCCTGAGGCCTGCCAGGAAATCATCCATGACGCCACCAATCTTCTGAGTTTTGTTGGATGGAGTCTGGACTGGCAGAGTAGATGGCCATAAAAAACAGAATTTTAAAGTTAGAAGGGATTTATAGAATGGTATAATTTGACAGGACTCTAGAACAGATTCCTTTTCCCCAAATATCTTCTTTTTAAACCTGCTGGTGATACCTCAAAAAAAGTGCTTTGGATTTTTTGGGGGGCAGAGCCAAGATGGCGGAGAGGAAGCAGCAAGCTGCCTGAGCTCTCCTTCTGTTCCCTCAAAACAAACATTAAATCAAGTCTCTGGACGGATTCTGAAACTACAGAACCTGCAAAGAGACAGAGAGACATGGTCCTCCAACCAGAGATAATTTAGAAGACTTCAGGAAAAGGTTGGTCTGACACGGGCAAAAGGGAGGCCCAGTGCAGGGCAGCAACCCAGCGCCGAGGGGGTCAGGGCAAGTCAGCAGGAGCTGCGGGCCATAGCCGAACAACTGAGGCCCCTGGAACCTGGTTCAAAAATCTGGTGGCCAAGAAGGACAGTGGAAAAACCTACCTGTACCGGCCGAGAGGGCCACGAACAGGTCAGGCGGGATCAGACGCCAGGGTCTGGCGCCTGGCTGGCCGAGCACAATCAGACAGGAAGTACAGGGTGGGGGAATCTCCACACACCATAAAGGCCTCAGAGTAAAAACCCGGTCACACAGCACCTATACCCCTGCACAAGAAGCCCAAAACAGGGACCCTGGTGCCCCCAGAGCAGACCTCAACTTAAAAAATAAATAAATAAGCTGCAATAATGAGTAAGAAGCAAAAAAGAGCCCTCTCCATTGAGAGCTTCTGTATCAATAGGGAAGAAGCCAACACAAACTCAGATGAGGACAATAGCCTCAAATTGCCTACATCTGAAGCCTCACAAGGGAAGGTGAATTGGTCTCAAGAACAAAAAGCCTTCCTGGAAGAGCTCAAAAAGGATTTTAAAAATCAATTGCAAGAGGTAGAAGAAAAAATGGGGAGAGAAATGAAAGCAAAACAAGAAAACTATGAAAAAAGAATCAGCAGCTTGGAAAAGGAAGCACATAATTTCACTGAAGAAAACAAAGCCTTAAAAAATTCACTTGGCCAAATGGAAAAAAAGGTGCATAATCTCACTGAAGAAAACAATGCCTTAAAAATTAAAGTGGGACAGTTGGAAGATAAGGAATCCATGAGACACCAGGAATCAGTCAAGCAGAATCAAAAAAATGAAAAAATAGAAGAAAATGTGAAATACCTCATGGGAAAGACAACTGATCTGGAAAACAGATCGAGGAGAGACAACTTGAGAATCATTGGACTGCCTGAAAGCCATGACCAGAAAAAGAATCTAGACACCATATTCCAGGAAATTATTAAGGAGAACTGTCCTGATATCATAGAATCAGAGGATAAAATCATCATTGAAAGAATCTACCGATCACCTCCTGAAAGAGACCCCAAAAGGAAAACTCCAAGGAATACTGTAGCCAAATTCCAGAATTATCAGGTGAAGGAGAAAATACTCCAAGCAGCCAGAAAGAAGCAATTTAAATATCATGGAGCCACAGTCAGGATTGCTCAGGACCTGGCAGCTTCAACATTAAAGGACCGTAAGGCTTGGAATATGATATTCCAGAAGGCAAAGGAGCTTGGATTGCAGCCGAGAATCTATTACCCAGCAAAAATGTGCATTTTCTTTCAGTGGAAAAGGTGGACATTTAATGACATTGGGGACTTTCGATCTTTCCTGGTGAAAAGACCAGAACAGAATAGAAAATTCGATCTCAACATACAAGACTCAAGAGAAGTTTAAAAAGGTAAAAAGAGGGGGAAAAAAAAGGATACCCTAGTAGGTTAAACTGTTTATATCCCTACACAGGAAAATAATACTCATAACTCTTAAGAACTGTAAATGTATTTGGGCAGACAGAAGGACTTTACATAGAGGGTATAAATATAAATTGTCTTTGATGTGATGATACAAAAGAATTAAGGGGTTAAAAAGGGAGTCTATGGGGAGGGGAGGAGAGGGGAGGTGGAATGGGATGAATTATATCATATGAAGAGGTGGAAAAAAAAACCTATTACAATAGAGGGAAAGAAAGGAGGGGGGAACATTGTTTCAACCCTATTCTCATTAGATTTGACTCAAAGAGGGAATAACATATACGTTCACTGGGATAAAGAAACTTAACTCATTCTTTAGGGAAGCAAAAAGGGAAGGGAAAGGGGGGGGACTGATAGAAGGGAGGACAAAAGCAAGGGAGAAAAGGGTAAAGAAAAGAGAGGGGGGTGATAAAAAGGGAGGGCAGATCAGGGGAGGCAGGGGTAAGAAATAAAACGTCGGTGAGAAGGAATAGGGTGAAAGAAGGGGGGAAAAGTACAAAGGGGGTAAATAGAATGGAGGGGAATAGACAGTCAGTAATAATAACTGTGAATGTGAATGGTATGAACTCTGCTATAAAATGGAAGCGAATTGCAGAGTGGATTAAAAACCAGAATCCTACAATATGCTGTTTACAAGAAACATATTTGAAGCAGAGAGATACACACAGAGTAAAGGTAAAAGGCTGGAGCAGAATATATTATGCCTCAGCTAAAGTAAAAAAGGCAGGAGTAGCAATCCTTATCTCAGACAAAGTGCAGGCAAAAATAGATCTCATTAAAAGAGATAAGGAAGGAAATTATATCTTACTTAAAGGTACAATAGATAATGAAGTAATATCAATATTAAATATGTATGCGCCAAGTGGTATAGCATCCAAGTTCTTAGAGGAGAAGTTAAATGAGTTACAAGAAGAATTAGACAGTAATACTATACTAGTGGGGGATCTGAATCTCCCCCTCTCAGAATTAGATAAATCTAGCCAAAAAATAAATAAGAAAGAAGTGAAAGAGGTGAATAGATTACTAGAAAAGTTAGACATGATAGATGTCTGGAGAAAATTGAATGGGGATAGAAAGGAATATACCTTTTTCTCAGCAGTACATGGCACATTTTCAAAAATTGACCATGTATTAGGGCACAAAAACATCATAGTCAAATGTAGAAAGGCAGAAATAGTAAATGCATCCTTCTCAGATCATGATGCAATAAAAATTACATGTAAGAAAGAGCCAGGGAAAAGTAGAATGAAAATCAATTGGAAACTAAATAATTTCATTCTAAAGAATGAATGGGCCAAACAAGAAATCATAGAAACAATCAATAACTTTATCCAAGAGAATGACAATAATGAGACAACATACCAAAATCTATGGGATGCAGCCAAAGCAGTGCTTAGGGGAAAATTTATAGCTCTAAATGCTTACATGAATAAAAAAGAGAAAGAGGAGATTAATGAATTGGGCATGCAACTTAAAAAGCTAGAAAAAGAACAAATTAGAAATCCCCAATTAGACACTAAATTAGAGATCCTAAAAATTAAAGGAGAAATTAATAAGATTGAAAGCAAAAAAACTATAGAATTAATCAATAAAACTAAGAGCTGGTTTTATGAAAAAACCAATAAAATAGATAAAATATTGGTTAATTTGATTAAAAAAAGAAAGAAGAAAACCAAATTACCAGTATCAAAAATGAAAAGGGTGATGTTACCACCAATGAAGTGGAAATTAAGTCAATAATTAGGAATTATTTTGCCCAACTGTATGCCAATAAATTTGACAATCTAAATGAAATGGATGAATATTTACAAAAATACAAACTGCCCAGGTTAACAGAAGAAGAAATAAAATCCTTAAATAAACCCATATTAGAAAAAGAAATTGAACAAGCCATTAATGAACTCCCTAAGAAAAAATCCCCAGGGCCAGATGGGTTTACAGGTGAATTTTACCAAACATTTAAAGAACAATTAATTCCAATATTATACAAATTATTTGGAAAAATAGGTGAAGAAGGAGTACTACCAAATTCGTTTTATGACACAAATATGGTGATGATACCAAAACCAGGCAAAGCAAAAACAGAGAAAGAAAATTATAGACCAATTTCCCTAATGAATATTGATGCTAAAATCTTAAATAAGATATTAACAAGTAGATTACAGCAAGTGATCACCAGGATAATACACTATGACCAGGTGAGATTTATACCAGGAATGCAGCGCTGGTTCAACATTAGAAAAACTATTAACATAATCAACCACATCAATAAGAAAACCAACAAAAATCATATGATTATCTCAATAGATGCAGAGAAAGCTTTTGACGAAGTACAACACCCATTCCTAATAAAAACACTAGAGAGTTTAGGAATAGGTGGAGCTTTCCTTAGAATAATAAACAGTATCTACCTAAAGCCATCAGCAAGTATTATATGCAATGGAGATAAATTAGAGGCCTTCCCAATAAGATCAGGGGTGAAACAGGGATGTCCATTATCACCCCTATTATTTAATATTGTCCTAGAAATGTTAGCTTTAGCAATCAGAGAAGAGAAAGGAATTAAAGGAATTAGAATAGGCAAGGAGGAAACAAAACTATCACTCTTTGCAGATGATATGATGGTATACTTAAAGAATCCTAGAGAATCAACTCAAAAATTACTTGAAACAATTAACTTTAGCAAAGTAGCAGGATATAAAATAAATCCATATAAATCATCAGCATTTCTATACATGACCAACAAAGTCCAGCAGCAAGAGATAGAAAGAGAAATTCCATTTAAAGTAACGGTAGATAATATAAAATACTTGGGAGTCTACTTGCCAAGACAAACCCAGGAACTCTATGAACACAACTATCAAACACTCTTCACACAAATCAAATCAGATCTAAATAATTGGAAAGATATCAATTGCTCATGGATAAGCAGAGCTAATATAGTAAAAATGATAATACTGCCTAAATTAATTTACTTATTCAGTGCCATACCAATCAGACTACCTAAAAATTATTTTATACAGCTAGAAAAAATAATAACAAAATTCATCTGGAAAAACAAAAAATCAAGAATATCCAGGGAAATAATGAAAAAAAACTCACAGGAAGGTGGGTTAGCGGTACCAAACCTGGAGCTTTACTATAAAGCGGCAGCCATCAAAACTATCTGGTACTGGCTAAAAAATAGAGTGGTAGATCAATGGAATAGGCTAGGCTCAGGAAATGCAGTAGTAAATGACACTAGTAATGTAGTGTTTGATAAACCCAAAGACTCCAGCTTCTGGGATAGGAACTCAGTATTTGACAAAAATTGCTGAGAAAACTGGAAGATAGTATGGCAGAAATTAGGCATAGACCAACATCTTACACCTTATACTAAAATAAGGTCAAAATGGATACATGATTTAGACATAAGAGGTGATACCATAGGTAAATTAGGAGAGAAAGGAATAGTGTACCTATCAGATCTTTGGAAAGGAAAACAGTTTTTGATCAAACAAGAGATAGAGTATATTATAAAATGCAAAATGGATGATTTTGATTATATTAAATTAAAAAATTTTTGTACAAACAGGAGCAATGCATCCAAAATTAGAAGGGAGGCAGAAAGCTGGGAAACAATTTTTGAGGCCAGTGCTTCTGATAAAGGCCTCATCTCTAAAATATATAGGGAATTAAATCAAATTTATAAGAATCCAAGTCATTCCCCAATTGAGAAATGGTCAAAGGATATGAACAGGCAGTTTTCTGATGAAGAAACCAAAGCTATCTATTCCCATATGAAAAAATGCTCTAAATCTCTAATGATTAGACAGATGCAAATTAAAACAACTCTGAGGTACCACCTGACACCTATCAGATTGGCTAAAATGACAAAAAAGGAAGATAATAAATGTTGGAGAGGCTGTGGGAAAATTGGAACACTAATGCATTGTTGGTGGAGCTGTGAGCTGATCCAACCATTCTGGAGAGCAATTTGGAATTATGCCCAAAGGGCGATAAAGCTGTGCATACCCTTTGACCCAGTACTTCTGATAAAGGCCTCATCTCTAAAATATATAGGGAATTAAATCAAATTTATAAGAATCCAAGTCATTCCCCAATTGAGAAATGGTCAAAGGATATGAACAGGCAGTTTTCTGATGAAGAAACCAAAGCTATCTATTCCCATATGAAAAAATGCTCTAAATCTCTAATGATTAGAGAGATGCAAATTAAAACAACTCTGAGGTACCACCTGACACCTATCAGATTGGCTAAAATGACAAAAAAGGAAGATAATAAATGTTGGAGAAGCTGTGGGAAAATTGGAACACTAATGCATTGTTGGTGGAGCTGTGAACTGATCCAACCATTCTGGAGAGCAATTTGGAACTATGCCCAAAAGGCAATAAAGCTGTGCATACCCTTTGACCCAGCAATTCCACTTTTAGGTCTTTTGCCCAAAGAAATCATGGAAGGGGGAAAGGGACCCACATGTACAAAAATATTTATAGCTGCTCTTTATGTGGTAGCAAGGAATTGGAAGTTGAGGGGGTGCCCATCAATTGGGGAATGGCTGGACAAGTTGTGGTATATGAATACAATGGAATACTATTGTGCTGTAAGAAATGATGAGCAGGAGGAGTTCAGAGAAACCTGGAGGGTCTTACGTGAGCTGATGATGAGTGAGATGAGCAGAACCAGAAGAACATTGTATACAGTATCATCAACACTGAGTGTTGACCTACTGTGATGGACTATATTCTTCTCACCAATGCAATGGCACAGAAGAGTTCCAGGGAACTCATGATAGAAGAGGATCTCCAAATCCAAGAAAAAAAAAAAAGAACTGTGGAGTATAGATGCTGATTAAACCATACTATTTCTTTTGTTTTGGGTGCTGTTTTTTTTTTTTCTATTTTGAGGTTTTGCATCACTGCTCTGATTTTTTCTCTTGTAACAGGATTAATGCAGAAATAGGATTAATGTTATTATGTGTATATATATGTGTGTGTATATATCTATCTATATGGATATGGATATGATATATAGATATATAGATATAACCTATATCAGATTACCTGCTGTCTAGGGGAGGGGGGAGGGAGGGGAGGGAGGGAGAAAAATCTGAAATTGTAAAACTTGTATAAACAAAAGTTGAGAACTATCTTTACATGTAATGGAAAAAATAAAATAAAATTTGATCTCAAAAAAAAAAAAGTGCTTTGGTTTAAGATTTTCTCTTCTATTTAAAAACGTAAATGTCCCTAGAGTGGGACATTTAAACCTTCAGCACAACCATTAAGCCACAGGGGTGAATTGGTTGATTAGATATAAATTATTGTAATTTCCATTTGGGAGTAGAAAAGGCAGCTTAGTACAGTGGAAGGAAAACTCACTGACTACAGATTCAGGGAACCAGGATTTGAATCACACCTTTTATTCTTGCTTACCTAACTGTTGGTAAATTACTTAGTCTTTCTAGGTCAGAGTTTCCTCATTTGGAAAATAATAGGGGGGCAGCTAGGTGGTGCAGTGAATAAAATACCGGCCCTGGATTCAGGAGGACCTGAGTTCAAATCTGGCCTCAGACACTTGACACTTACTAGCTGTGTGACCCTGGGCAAGTCACTTAACCCTCATTGCCTTGAAAAAAAAAACAAAAAAAAAAAAACAAAAAATAATAGGATTGGACTAGATGGACTCTGAGGTTTTATTAAGCTCTAGGCTTATGATCTTACCATCTTCTCCTTATCATTGGTATCCACTTCTCATTTTGATTGGATCACCATGTTCCCAGTCCCTCAGAATAAGAGAAGTCATCTGGTCTGCTGTGTACTTTGCCTTGCTCAGGCCACATCTAAATTACAATGTCAAGTTATGGGTGCCACATTTTAACAAAAGTATAGGGGGCAGCTAGATACAGTGGATAGAGTACTAGCCCTGAAGTCAGGAGGACCTGAATTCAAATTCAGCCTCAGATACTTACTAGCTATGCTATCCTGGGCAAGTCACTTAACCCCAATGGCTGCAGATGACAACACCACCACCACAATTTTTTTAAAGCATTAACTAGCTGTAATCCAGAAGAAGACTACCAGGATGGCAAAGGAACCAAGATTCTATGGTAATTGATGGTATAGCCATTCATAGAAGAGAAAGATCACTGTGGGCTGAGGTTTTCAGTAAGAACTTCACCCAACAGATCAGTCTTCCCACCCAATTAATTTAATTTTATTTCCAAATTCTTTTTCTTCCTCCTCCCCTTCCCCCACCTATGGAGAAGGCAAGCAATGTGATATCAGTTGTGAACTCATGCAAAACATATTTCCATATTAGCTATGTTGCAAAAAAAATAATAGCAAAAAAGCAAGAAACATAAAGTGAAAAAAGTATGTTTCAATCTGTACTCAGAGTTCATCAGATCTCTTTGGCTGTGGGTAGCATTTTTCACCATGGGTCCTTGGGAATTGTCAAAAGATAGCTCTTGAGCTAAGAAACTAGAAGGTGAAAGTTGGTGTAGAGAAGTTAGGAGGAAAGCGAAGAAGTTCAGCTAATAAGGCTCTGGGAACTGTAGATCAATGGCAGGATAAATGGTTCCTAATCAATGACTATTTGGAAGGGATTATTAAGAAGGGTTGGAGTGGCATGTTGAGTTACCTCAGAAGGCTGAGTAAAAAAAGTGGGGAGAGGAGTAAGCTTCTAGCCAGGAGGAGACATCTAGAACCTGGTAGGAACTGGTCAATAGGAGCTGAAAAAATAGAGGTCTCCCTGAAATATCTTCCTTCAAAGTCCTCAGGCACTGGTTGGCATCTGGGCAGTGGTTCAAACTAAGGCAAAAGGGAAGAAGTTTCTGCGCTTTCTGCAGGGACCATTTTGCCATTTTGAGGGGGAAAAAAAGTTGGAGGCTTAAGGAGTAGGGGAAAGGCTTCAGGCATGGGGTCTGTCACCCAGTAACACAACTAACACTTTCATAACAAGAAGATGACAGTTATCACTGAAACCTGGTATGACTTAATCTGTAGTATTCTGCTTTCGAGCAGTATACCTCAAAATCTTCTAGCTCTGAGATTCCATGATTCACTGTGCAACATTGGGAAAGCCAATTCAATCTCATCGGAACCCAGTTTCCTTCTCTGTAAAATTAAGGAGTTCAATTAGATGATCTCTTAGGTCCCTTTCAGCTTTAAATCTTCTATGCAGGCCTATGATTTACTTCCCTAAGCAGGACTGGGCTGAGCCAACCCTAACTGGTTGGAGAGAGCCCATGGTTAAATTTTCAGTGTGAGTATTTATACTTCAGAAATCGCAGCAAATCAGACTTAAGAATACGTTAATAATACAGACTAAACTTAAAAGAATATGCATATTTTTTAAGGATCCCAGTTGTAAGCATTTGCCAGGACACCCCTATATTACTCTATAAACATTGCTCAGACTCAACAGGAACTACCAGAAGGTTCAGGAAATGATGTCATTACTAACTGGAAGCTTATAAGTGGAGGTGACTCTAAGCTAGCTAGCTAGCTAGCTAGCTAGTAGTAGTAGTAGTAGTAGTAGTAGTAGTGGGGGTGGGGGTGGGGTGGTGGTGATGGTGGTAAAGTAGGAGGAGGAGGAGAAGGAGGAGTAGTCAGTAGTCCCAGCAGCAGCAGTAGTAGTAGTATAGGAGGAAGAGTATTGTTATAGAGTAGTAATAGTAGTTTTGTACTTATAGTAATAGTGGTCATAGTATTATGATATTGGTACTAGTGGTCATCCTAGTAGTTGTGGTCCTCTAGTAGTAGAAGTGCTTAGCATTTATATATCAATTTAAGGTTTGCAAAGTACTTTACATCCATTATATCATTTGAGCTTCACAACGTTCCTGCCTAACTGCTAGTGAAAGTGAATTTAATACCTTTAGGAACATGCACGTTAAGGGCCAAATTTATCCCCAGATTCACTTTATGAGTATAAACCCCCAAAACACACTTCCATGGAAAAAGGTAACAGCCTCAAGGGTTGACTTAGGATCCCAGGAAGTCCAAATTAGGATAAACCCTGCCCTGTACCTCCCCAAGGTCGAGATTATGATAATGAGGAGATAATTAATTTCTTTTTTGCTATAAATATAACCCCTCCGTGGTGCTCTCCCTGTGGTCACTCACAGTATTGCAGTGGAACTTGGGAACTTGGGAAGATGAGTTGCTGAGTCTTGTGGTTCCTTTCAGACTCCTTGGGATTCGTTTGGTGGTCTTAATTCCATCCCACATCAGAAGGTGTCTCTAAGCCATCTCCTCCCTTTGAGGGTAAGTCCTCAACTTCCTTTTCAGTCAATGTCTCTAGAGCCATTTTAATACCAAAAAAAAAAAAAGAATTTAGATCTGAGTTCAAATTCTGCCTCAGTTGTGTGACCCTGGGCAAATCATTTAACCTCTCCCAGATTTAGTTTCCACATCTATAAAAGGGGGATAATAATCGCACCTGCTTTATAGGGCTGTTGTGAGAATCAAATGAGATAACATATGCAAAGTACTTTGCAAACCTTTAAAAAATAATGGTAGCAATGAATTGCAAAAAAGCAGATGTTTATCAATTGGATAATAGCTAAACAAATTGTGATTCATGATGAATATAATGAAATATTTATTCTACTGTAAGAAAAGATGAATATAATGAATACAGAGAAACAGGAAAATATATACAAGCCAATGCAAAGTAAACAGTCAAGCACAGTGACTATAACAACGTGAATGGTAAGAACAACCACAAAAAAACAAAAGTGAATGTTGCAAAATCATAAAGAACAAGCATAGCTCCAAAGAAAAGAGATATGAGAAAATACTCCCATACCACTCCTTTATAGAAGTGGGTAACCTATGGAAATAGTACATTGCAATTATTTTTAGATTTTTTTTTTCATGTGTTGATCTTTTTTTTTCTTTCTTTTTTTTTTTTTTTTTTGTGAGGCAATTGGGGTTAAGTGACTTGCCCAGGGCCATGTAGCCAGTAAGTGTTAAGTGTCTGAGGCAGTATTTGAACTCAGGTCCTCCTGACTCCAGGGCCAGTGCTCTATCCACTGCGCCATCTAGCTGCCCCTGTATTGATCATTTTTGCTGATTTTTCCCTTTTTCCCTTTTTTTCTTTAAAAATGTCCTTTGTTATATGAGATGCCTTTTTGGAAGGGAGTAGGGAAAGTATGCTGGGAGAAGCTAAGGAATTATGGAAAGATATCAGTAAAACTTATTTTTAAAAAGAGAAAGTAGATTTTGAGGGTGGAAGGATGGTAAGGGAGTATCACAAAAGTCAACATTTCTCCCAAGCAACATTTAAGAGTATCTGCCCACCCCAAACTCTATATAGATTCATCTTAAGTTGACCTAATTTTGTGGAAATATGATCTTAACTAACCACAGTAATCCATTTTATTAGCAGAAAGTTCTCAATAAAGATGACCTGTCTCCAGCAACATTGGAGTGACTTTCTTCTCATTTGAATTAAATCAATGACTTCCTTAAGCTAAAACAACAACAGTACCTAGCTTTTGAGAAAACAACAGCAATAACAACACAATCTTGTGTTAGTCTTTCCCCTGCTTTATCATATTCTGTAGTTCAAAATGAGGTAACCAGGATGCAAACATTTCCTGCTAAGGAAACATTTCATTCTGTTTCCACCACACAGCCTGGCCAGAGAGATTATTCTTTGCATTGTAGAGACGTGTTCTTGTAATGTTGCGATCCTAATGGTGATTGTAAAATTTCATGGTTTTTAAAATGATACAACCCTGGAGACATGTTCTAAATGAACCCGAACAAAATGATGTTTAGAAATGAAAGGTTGCCAACATTTATACTTTGCCCTTTGGAAAATATTGATCAGCTGCCATCAACTTTGATGTAAGAGGAGAACACTGCAATTTTGATGGTATTCTGAGTAAATGTTTCCCTATTCCAAATCGTATTTAGCTTCTACATCTTCCAAGGAAACAAACTGGAAATTTAGCCAAGCCACAACCATAGCTGCTCTCAAAAGAAACCAATCCTAAAGCCAGGCTCCTAGAAAGTGTAGTCCCTTGTAGATTGTCCAACCTATCAAATCCATGGTAGGATATCATTTGCAACGTCCCTCTTAGTTCCTAGGGACTGGTCCCAAGCTTATTTACTCTTTTCATTAAAGTCCCATTTTTTCCACTGAAAGATAATGCTGAGTTTTGCTGGGTAGGTGATTCTTGGTTGTAATCCTATTTCCTTTGTCCTTTGGAATCTCATATTCCATGCCCTCCAGTTCTTTAATGTAGAAGCTGCTAGATCTTGTGTTATCCTGACTGGGGCTCCACAGTACTTGAATTCTTTCTTTTTGGCAGCTTGCAATATTTTCTCCTTGACCTGAGAGCTCTGGAATTTGGCTATAATTTTCCTAGGAGTTTTCTTTTTGGGATCTCTTTCTGGAGGTGATCGGTAAATTCTTTCAATTTCTATTTTAGCTTCTTCTTCTAGAATTTCAGGACAATTTTCCTTGAGAATATCTTGGAAGATGGTGTCTAAGCTCTTTCCTTGATCATGGTTTTCAAGTAGACCAATAATTTTCAAATTATCTCTCCTGGACCTATTTTCCAGGTCTGCAGTTTTTCCCAGAAGATATTTCACATTGCCCTCTATTTTTTAATTCATTTGGATTTGCTTTATTGTGTCTTGGTTTCTCATAAAGTCACTGGCTTCCATTTGTTCAATCCTAATTCTTAGGCAATTATTTTCATCAGAGAGCTTTTGTACCTCCTTTTCCATTTGACTTTTCAAGCTGTTGACTTTTTTCTCATGTCTTTCCTGCATCACCCTCATTTCTCTTTCCATTTTTTCCTCTACTTCTCTAACTTTATCTTCAAAGTCCTTTTTGAGCACCTCTATGGCCTGAGACCAATTCGTATTTTTCTTGGAAGCTGTAGATATAGGGGCCCTGATGTTGACATCTTCCTCTGAGGGTACCCCTTGGTCTTCCTTGTTACTGAAGAAACTTTCTATGGTCCTCACCTTTCTCTGTTTGGCTTATCTTGCCTTTCTTTTACTAGACTTTTAGCTCCTTAAAGTGGGGCACTGTTTCCAGGCTGCAGTATCCCAAACTTAAGAAGTCCCAGGTGGTATGATTTAAGGAGAATCAGGTTCTTCCCTCGCCCGGCCTGTTTCCTGGTCCTAGATGACCCCAGACCAACTTGCCAATCAACCAACTTTGTGTTTTGTGGTTGTTAGCTCCAACAAGCCTGTGCCTCTCCCTCACCTGGGCCACTTCTACTCGAGCCTACCACCTGGTTCTCAGTAGGGGTGTAAAATTCAAGTTCTGCCTTAGCACCAGCATGGACCCCTGTAGTCTCTCCCCTGCCCAGGGCTCAGCCCACTCACCAGACTGTGAGCTTAGTTCCAGACGACACTGGTGCTTCAGCTGATTCAGAGGCTCTGGGGGTCTGCTTCTCTGGTGAGGCCTTCCTGGGACTGGATCTGTGTCAGGGTGACTGTGGGGTTGGGCTTGACTCCTGTATCAGCACAGCAGCTCCCTCCTTCTGACCTTCCAAGCTGTTCTTGGTTAGAAGATGATTTCAGCACATTTTTCTGTGAGTTTTGCTGATCCGGGCATTTTCCTATGACCTTATTTGGATGTTTTTTGGAGCGATAATGTCATGAGTTCGGGAGCTCACTGCCTTTCCTCCACCATCTTGGCTCCAAGCTTATTTACTCTTTTTTTTTTTTTTTAGTGAGGCAATTAGGGTTAAGTGACTTGCCCGGGGTCACACAGCTAGTAAGTGTTAAGTGTCTGAGGCCAGATTTGAACTCAGGTACTCCTGACTCCAGGGCCAGTGCTTTATCCACTGCGACACCTAGCTGCCCCTCAAGCTTATTTACTCTTAAAATCCACCCTCCTCATTTATTAACACTTTGAGTCTTGAAATGTATGTTTATCACTGTTGTGTACATGCTGTCTCCTCCCAGTAGAACATAAATTCCTTGAAGGTAGGGACCTTTTTGTTTTTGTCTTTGGCTCTCCACTGCCTAGCAAAGTGCCAGGCATCTTGTGCTTACTAAAAGTTTGGTGAACTAAACTGAAAATTGTTTTGCCAATAGAAGTTTGTAAAAATATCATCTTCAGTCCCAGGAAGGCCTCACCAGAGAAGGAGACCCCCAGAGCCTCTGAATCAGCTGAAGCACCAGTGTCGTCTGGAACTAAGCTCACAGTCTGGTGAGTGGGCTGAGCCCTGGGCAGGGGAGAGACTACAGGGGTCTATGTTGGTGCTAAGGCAGAATTTGGATTTTTCACCCCTGGCTTGAGTAGCAGTGGCCGAGGTGGAGGAGGGGCACAGGCTTGTCTGAGCTAACAACCACAACACACAAAGCTGATTGATTAGCAAGTTGGCTATGGACCAGGGAAGAGACCAGGTGAGTGAAGAAACTGATCCTCCCTTAAATCATACCACCTGGGACTTCTTTTTTTTTTAATTTTTTTTCCAGGACAATGAGGGGTAAGTGACTTGCCCAGGGTCACACAACTAGTTAAGTGTCAAGTGTCTGAGGCTGGATCTGAACTCAGGTCCTCCTGAATCCCAGGCCAGTGCTTTATCCACGGTACCACCTAGCTACCCCTTTGACCTGGGACTTCTTAAGCTTGGGATACTGCAGCCTGGAAACAGTGCCCCACTTTAAGGAGCTAAAAGTCAAGTAAAAGAAAGGCAAGATGAGCCAACAGAGAAAGGTGAAGACCATAGAAAGTTTCTTCAGTAACAAGGAAGACTGAGGTGTACCCTCAGAGGAAGATGTCAACATCAGGGCCCCTATATCTAAAGCTTCCAAGAAAAATATGAATTGGTCTCAGGCCATAGAGGTGCTCAAAAAGGACTTTGAAGATAAAGTTAGAGAGGTAGAGGAAAAAATGGAAAGAGAAATGAGGGTGATGCAGGAAAGACATGAGAAAAAAGTCAACAGCTTGAAAAGTCAAATGGAAAGTTCTCTGATGAAAAAAATTGCCTAAGAATTAGGATTGAACAAATGGAAGCCAGTGACTTTATGAGAAACCAAGACACAATAAAGCAAATCCAAATGAATTAAAAAATAGAGTGCAATGTGAAATAGTCTCTGGGAAAAACTGCAGACCTGGAAAATAGGTCCAGGAGAGATAATTTGAAAATTATTGGTCTACCTGAAAACCATGATCAAGGAAAGAGCTTAGACATCATCTTCCAAGAAATTCTCAGGGAAAATTTCCCTGAAATTCTAGAAGAAGAACCTAAAATAGAATTGAAAGAATCCACCAATCACCTCCAGAAAGAGATCCCAAAAGGAAAACTCCTAAGAATATTATAACCAAATTCCAGAGCTCTCAGGTCAAGGAGAAAATATTGCAAGCTGCCAAAAAGAAAGAATTCAAGTACTGTGGAGCCCCAGTCAGGATAACACAAGATCTAGCAGCTTCTACATTAAAGGACCGGAGGGCATGGAATAAGATATTCCAGAGGGCAAAGGAATTGGGATTACAACCAAGACTCACCTACCCAGCAAAACTCATCATAATCTTTAAGGGGAAAAAATGGGACTTTAATGAAAAAGAGGACTTTCAGATATTTGTGATGAAAAGACCTGAACTGAATGGCAAATTTGACTTTCAAATACAAGACCCTAGAGAACTATAAAAAATTGGAGTTGGGGGACATGCCTGGGGTTGTACAGTAGATGACTGTCTTGTGTCTGAGGCCGGGTTTTGGCTGGGATCCCCCTGGGTCCAGGGGAGATGCTTTGTCCACTGTGTCACCTAGCTGTCCCATGATGACATCTTTAGGGTTAAATTGAGGGGTGAGGGGAATGTGCTGGGGGAGGGGGAAGGGCAGAGGTAAAATCCTACAAGAAAGAAACAGGAAAAGGCTTATCGAGCTGGGGAAGAGATGGAAGAGGAGCAAGACAGTAAATGAATTTTACACTCATCAGAAAAGGCTCAAAGACCTTAAACTCATCAGAGTTGCCTCAAGGAGGGACTAACACACATACCCAACTGGGTGGAGTAATCTATTTAGTATGGGCAGTAAATGAGCCTAACACTCATCAGAATTGGCTCAAAAACCTCAATCTCATTAGAATTGGCTCCAGGAGGGAATAATGTACACACTCAATTGGGTGGAGTAATCTCTAGAGCCCTGCAGGAAAATAGGAGGGGAAAGGGACAAAGAGAGAGGGGCAAAAGAAGGAAGGACAGAGTGGGGGAGGGGACAGACAGAAGCAAACCCATTTTGAAGAGTGATAGGATGAAAGAAGAGGGATAATAGAATAAATATTGTGGGGAAGGGAAAAGGATGGAAGGGAAACAGTTAGAGAAAAGGGGGAAAATTGTACAAAAAATATTTATAGCAACTCTTGGTGGAGGCTAAGAATTGAGAATCAAGGGAATGTCCATCAATTGAGGAATGATGGAAGAAGCTGTGCTATATGATTGTGGTGGAATGTTCTTGTGCTATAGGAAATGACAAACAAGATGATCACAGAAAAACCTGGAAAGACTAATGAACATCCATGTATAGTGAAGTGAGCAGAGCTGGGAGGACATTGTGCACAGGGACAGCAGTATTGCTCAATGAGCAATTGTGAATGACTTAACTGCTCTCAGCAGTGCAATGATCCAAGACAATACCAAGGAACTAATGAAGAAAATCACTATCCACCCCCATAGAAAGAACTGATAAAAAGAACACTTGTGGATTGTACATATATAACCTGGTTGCAATCTTGTAGAGGGGAGAGGAAAGGGAGGGAAAAAAAATTTGGAACTCTAAATTTTATGAAAATGAATGTTGAAACTACCCTTACATGTGGAAAAATACTGGAAAAAATAAAATAAATATTTGTTGCTTAAAAAATAATTTTAAAAAATATCTTCAGAAAGTCACTGTTGGTTATGTAATACATACTGAAGGAAAGAGGCACTTGGGAAATTAACATAGATGTCCTGGCAGAAATAACAACAGCAACAGCAATAGCTACCATTTACATAGCACTTAAGATGTGCTATGTGCTTTACTGCGCTAAGTGCTTTACAATTACCTCACTCGATCCTAACCACAACCCTGGGAGGTAGGTGCTATTATTATCCTTATTTAACAGTTGAGGATAAGAAGGCAAATAGAGATTAAATTATTTTCCCAGAAGGTGAAGTTTTCTACTGAGGATGGAGAGAAATAAGTGGACAGTGAGAGTAACCCATTCATTAAAAAGACATGAGTGGAGACAAGAGAAGGGAGCAAGGGACTAACAAGTCCCTTGGGTTAGCATAGAATTGGATTGGTTAACTGTAGAGTCAAGAACTCAAAAGGAAGAAAATAAAATTATAACAGGAGTGATAGAGAGGAGTAGTGTAATTAGAAATTATGGTTAGGGGGCAGCTAGGTGGCGCAGTGGATAAAGCACTGGCCTTGGATTCAGGGGGACCTGAGTTAAAATCCAGCCTCAGACACTTGACACTTACTAGCTATGTGACCCTGGCCAAGTCACTTAACCGCCATTGCCCCGCCCCCCCCCAAAAAAAAGAAAATAAAAAAAGAGATTGTGGTTAGGAGTAAGGGAGATGAAAAGACAGGAGGTTTTGATCTATTAGAAAAATTTCAGTTTTGGGTCAGGCAGGGCAAGTTCTTATAAGTGATGGTGAGATCACTATACGTGGCCAACATAGTGATAGTATTTGTTATTGGAACTGCAGAAGATAATGAACTAAGAGGCAAGGATGTTTGAGAGGGTATCAGTATGTACATTTAAGTTCCCAAGTTGCGGGGGCAGCTAGGTGGTGCAGTGGATAAAGCATTGGCCCTGGATTCAGGAAAACCTGAGTTCAAATCCAGCCTCAGACACTTGACACTTACTAGCTGTGTGACCCTAGGCAAGTTACTTAACCCTCAATGCCCCACAAAATATAAAACAAAATAAAATAAATAAGTTCCCAAGTTGTTTGGTTCTTGTCTTTCATGCTCAAAGAGGACCAAAATGACATGTCTATGTTGGGGCCAGGGTACAGTGTGTCCAACTATGGCTGATCTGACCAATACAAGCTCAGAAGGCTCTATCACAGGTCAGTCACAAATAGTCCATACGAACATTTGAAATGGAGATATCTAAATTTGCACATTCTGCTTTCCTAATAGACCACAGGGCCTTCTTTGATGCAGGCATGCCATGCAGGGTGGTCCTTTGTCAGTGTCTCCCATGTCACACTATCAATTCCAAAGTTTTCCAGAAAGAACTTGATCCTTAGATTGCTTCTTCTAACCACCATGTGAGTGCCTTCCTTGTGTGAGTTCTCCATAAAATAGACTTTTAGGCAAGTGTACATTTGCCATTCAAAAAACGTGGTTAGGGGGCAGCTAGGTGACGCAGTAGATAAAGCACTGGCCCTGGATTCAGGAGTACCTGAGTTCAAATCCAGCCTCAGACACTTGACACTTACTACCTGTGTGACCCTGGGCAAGTCATTTAACCCCTATAACCCTGCAAAAAAAAACAAAAAACGAACGTGGTCAGCCCATTGGAGTCGTGCTCTGTGCAGTAGAGTGTGAATTCTTGGCAGTTTAGTTAGAGAGAGGACCTCATTGTCCAGTGCCTTATCTTGCCAGGTGATTTTCAGAATCTTCCTAAGGATGAGGACAGAGGTTGGAAAGGAGAGGGATGCTGTGAGCCAGGTCCCAAACCCCTTGAGAAAAAAGGAATTACTTAGAAGCTGTTAGATAACTACAATCACTATCTAGATAAGATAATATAGATCAGACAGAACTTTAAAAAGGAGATCTTCCTGAACAATGGAAGCTTCCAGAAAGAGGGTCTGAAAGAAGCAAAGAAAAGCAAGATATACACCTTATGCTTTCTCCTAGGCTAGAGTATTGGGAAGCATAAGAAAAAATAAAACCAGTATTGGAAAGCGTATCCCAAGATGCAATGTCTTCTAGAGGGCAAGGGAGACTGGGGAGAGTCAGGTTCTAGTGAGTACAAGACTATAGAAGGGTGTGAGACAAAGGAGCATTTGTTAACATAAGAACAGAGACTCCAGAAGGAATGATAGGAGAGGACAGAGGAAGAATTGGACTCAGGAAGGGTGTGGAAGAGGTGAATAAGGATGAGAAATAAGGGTACATACAAGTCCCAAGGGATGATGGTTTTTACCTAGGGGGAAAAAAACTCAGGGTCACAGAAATTAGAAAAGGAAGAGGTAGTAATTTGCTAGACATAGAATGGAAAAGTAAGTACCCTTGTGACTGAAGGCTCGGTTGATGTTAGTTCTTACTCAAGCATCAGGGTAGAAGGGAACTAGGGTAGGACAACTCATTTTATAAATTTAGGATGTTCTAAAAGTCTTAGTGATAAAACAAAAATGCAGTTTTAAGTTTCAATAGCTTTTTTTTTTTGGTGAGGCAATTGGGGTTGTGACTTGCCTAGGGTCACACAACTAGTAAGTGTTAAGTGTCTGAGGCTGGACTCAGGTCCTCCTGAATACAGGGCTGGTGCTCTATCCACTGCACTACCTAGCTGCCCCTAGAACACACCTGGTGAATGGATCCCAAGAGGCTTGAATGAACTAACATCCAGTGCCATTTTCTGTGCTTCAGGATGGCAGGGAATGATGCAGGCAGAAGATCCCCTGTCATGAGGAGCATGTACAGGCTTATCTCAGAGATATTACAATGTGCACACCTTAATTAGAAAATACTTTATTGCTCTAAAAAAATGCTAATCATCATCTGAGCCTTTAGCAAGTCATAATCTTTTTTCCTGATAAAGGGTCTTGCCTTGATGTTGATGGCTGCCAATTGATCAATGGTAGTGGCTGCTGAAGGTTGGGGTGGTGTAGCAATTTCTTAAAATAAAGCAACAATAGCACCAGCCCTGGATTCAGGAAGACCTGAGTTCAAATCTGACCTCAGACACTTGACACTTACTAGCTGTGTGACCCTGGGCAAGCCATTTAACCCCCAATGCCCCGCAAAAAAAAAAAAAAAGGCGACAATAAAGTTTGCTATATCTACTATTTCTTTCACTTGAACACTTAAGAGGTCATTGTAGGGAGTATTAATTGGTTTCATTTCAATATTGTTGTGTCTCAGGAAATAGGGATGCCTGAAGAGAGGTCAGTGGAGCAGTCAGAACATACACGAGTTCACCCTCATATGGATGTATATAATGACTATGGTAACATTTAATTAAAATGGTAAAGGGGCAGCTAGGTGACACAGTGGATAGAGCTCCAGCCCTGGACTCAGGAGGACCTGAGTTCAAATCTGGCCTGGGACGCTTAACACTTACTAGCTGTGTGACCCTGGGCAAGTTACTTAACCCCAATTGCCTCACCAAAAAATAAATAAATAAATAAATAAAATAAAATGGTAAAATCTGGGGCAGCTAGGTGGTGCAGTGGATAGAGTACCAGCCCTAGAGTCAGGAGGACCTGAGTTTAAATCCAACCTCAGACACTTAACACTTACTAGCTGTGTGACCCTGGGCAAATCACTTAACCCCAATTGCCACACCAAAAAAAAAAAAAAAAAAAAAAGAAAGGAAAAAAATGGTAAAATCAAAGATCACTGATCACAGATCACCCTAACAGATATAATAATAATGAATAAGTTTCAAATACTGCAAGAATTAACAAAATGTGACAAATACTATGTGAGCACATGGTATTGGAAAAATGGTGTTGTTAAGACTTGCTTGGCTTTGATCCAGCAATACCACTGCTAGGTTTATATCCCAAAGACATCCCCAAAAAGAGAAAAAGACCTATCTGTACAAAAATATTTAAAGCAGCAATTTTTATAGTGGCTAAGAATTGGAAATCAAAGGAATACCCATCAATTGGGAAATGGCTAAACAAACTGGTATATGAAGGTGATGGAATACAATTGTGCTATAAGAAATGACAAGCAGGATGACTTCAGAAAGGCCTAGAAAGACATGTATAAAATGTATTGTGAGGTGAGCCGAACCAAGAGAACATTGTACACAGAGACAGCAATATTGTTTAATGAAGAACTGTGAATGACTTGACTATTCTCAACAATACAATGATCTAAGACAATCCCAAAGGACTACTGATGAAGCATACTGATGAAACATACAAAGAAAGAACTGATATTGATGGAACAGACTAAAGCATGCTATTTTTCACTTTCTTTCATGTTTTTTTGTCTTTTAATCAAGTTTTCTCTTACAAAATGACAAATATGGTAATGTTTTACATAATAATACATGTATAATACAAGTATGATTGTTTGCCGCCTTAGGGAGGGGAGAGAGGAGGGTGGGAAAGAGGAATAAAAATTGGAACCCAAAAATATAAATTAAAAAAAATGTTTATTATTAAAAAAGACTTGACAGATGGTTGCCAAAAACCTTCAATTTAAAACACACACACACACACACACACACACACACACAATCTGCAAAGCACAGTAAAACAAGGCATACCTGCATTGTTTCCAGTAAGGCTTGGTGTTAAATGCTCTTCTCAGATGAGATCCTGCTGGTTACAGGCCTAGAGGTTGATGTTCAGGCCTCAAAAAAGGTCATGGTAAAGGTGAAAGACCTCTAGTATCTGAGGTATTCATCCTGGGTAAGTTACTAATGGCAAGAAGCCTGGCAATTGAACATTTGATGGTTATGGAGGGCTAATGGAATGGGTTTTCTCAAGGGATCTGATGAACCAAGGCTGAACAAGCAACAGGTCCCACATGGCAATATGGTTCAATTCAGCCCTGATGAAGGGCTGGGACACAGTTGCAGTGATTTGGGGCAGAGTAGTAAACTCCAGAGCAGTATGTTAAGTGAAGGAGGCCTCCAAACCTAGTGAGTAATGGAGCTAGACCCTAGGGCATCCTAGTTCTGGGATGAATTTCTCATCAGAAATGGGATCAACATCACAAGTTAGCAAATAGCAGACATGGATTTGAATCCCATTCTTAGGATCAACCTTAGGAATATTTTTTAGACTATCTAAGCCAGTCCCCTCATTTTATAGTAAAAAACAAAGGCCCAGAAGGCTAAGTGACTTGTCCAAAGTTACACAGGTAGTGAGTGACCAAGCTGGGGTTTGACCCCAGGTCCTCTGACTCCAAATTCAGTGATCTTCTGATACCAAGTCCAATGGTCTTTCTACTCCACCACCATGTTTCCACCTCATGCCCACCTCTGTTCTTATCAGCAAAATGGGAAAAACCTAGCGCTCACAGGAGTGTTGATTCCTTCACAGGTATTATTTGGAGGAAAGTTTTCGATAACAGTTGAAGCACCACAAAAATGTCAACTAGTGTTAATACTTTGTAAGACTGGATGACTTTATTTCCTTTAGAAAAACTTTCTGCTTGCAAAATACAAATACTCAGAAAGAGATTTTACAAGTTTAATGACACATTTGGTCTAAAGCATACAGGGAAAATTATTGACACACAGGTCCACAGGTGAGTGAGACCAAGACCAAGACCATGGTCTAACAGTGTTAAACATTCATCTTGCAAAGAACTGAATTGAAATAATTCTGGAGCTGGTATAAAGGAACAGTACTTATACAACATCATCTTCACCTTCACAATAACAGAGCTCTCAGTTACAACTGTTGCAGTTACAATTATAACACTTTTCAGTGTTATGATTTGGGTGATGGGGCATTGTAACCATACCAGACAAAAAAATACATATAATCAATAAGTTCTCCTGCTAGGGTCAAATGGGAGAAATTAGAAATTTTTTAAGGAAAGAAAAAAAATACTTGGGGGAGACTCAGGTCTACAAGTGAACATATATCAATTATTTAATAATTCTCTATTTTGTGCATCAAGCCCCACTTCCATTAACTCTCCCTCATCTGCCTTCCTCAATAGTAAGTACCTATTTGTGAAGCTCCTTCTTTCATGAAAGGCCCTGCTCTAGACACAGAAGTTGATAACAAAACGGAAGAAAATATGGCTGCTGTTGTCAAAGACCAGAAATCCCAGCATCTAAAGTAAATTTAGTTGGGGAGCAAAGTGGTTTAGAGGGGGACCATTCCCAACAAAGATCATGGGAATTAAAGAAGTTAAGGAACTGGAAAGCTGTGATTTGGGGCAGGGACAGCTATAAACCACATACTGAACATGTACTGTGGAGGAAGTAAAACTACCTGGACAAGCAACCACAGCAGTAACAACACCAGCACCTGGACAGCATGAAGTGAACTTTAAAGGAAGAGGAACTACGTCCTGCATGAGATGGCCAAAAGAGGGTTCTGAAAGTGGCAGTGGAGAGCACAAAATATACCTATTCCTACTGGCCCTGTGCAACAGGGACTTTGGAGAAGAAGCCAACATTGGAGGTGACAAGAGAGGTAAGGTCTTCAGAAGGGAAGGAATGTGAGAAGATAAAAGGATTTATTAATAACAGTGGTTCTAAAGGGCAGAGGAGGAGAGGGACTAGGAAGAGTGAGGGCTGAACTGGATTGGGGATACTGGAGGGGAAAGGATATCAAAAGAGGAGAAGCAAAGTGGACCCAGTAGAGATAGCCCTACTTTGAGTAGTAATGAGAGAAAAGGGGGGACCTATCTCCTATTGTTCCAGTACCCCCACTCCCTCACCCTTGGAGCCCCATCGCTACAGGGAGTAAGTCAGTAAAGAACAATAAGAGGTAGGGAATTTAGTCTCCCTACACCAGCAGGGAGGAAGGCACACCCCCAGGAAGGAAATACTGCTTGTCCCAGAGTTTTGTCAAAGAATTCAGTCTAGTAATAGGCATAGAAAAAATGTATACATATAATACAATAAAGTCATAAAAACATTATGGGGGTTCAGATCTGGAAAAAAATCAACTGTGGGAAGAGTCAGGGAAGGATTCACGAAGGGGTTGGCATTAGAGCTCGGACTTGAAGAATGGGAAAAATATGACAGGTAAAAACTGTGCCTGGTGATCAGACAATAACATGGGCAGTAGCATAGGGCATGAGAAGTACCAGGAATGCTCCATGGACAATGAGGGAGTGGTCCAGTCTAGCCAGAAGCATTCAGAAGGCTATGGCAGGAGTCCAAGAAAGGGACGAAAAAGGGGTCACAAACTGGGGGCTGGCAGTGACAACTGAAAGAGGGTGGAGGGAAGAGGTGTTGTGAATGTAAAATCAAGAGGATCTAGTAACTGATTAGATGTGGGGAGAGAAAAAAGGCGAGGGAAAATGGTGGACTCATTAATGGAAAAATAAAAGTCAGGAAAAATGATCTGATTTGGGGCAGAAAATGAGTTTTTTATGTGGAGTTTGAAGAGCTTGGGACCAGCTAATGACCAGATTGACAGCTGTCAATACAGAAATGGGGCTTAGGAGAAAGATGAGGGCTGGAGGAAGCCACAGATTTCAGTCATGCATGTAGAAAGAACTTTTGTAAGACTGGATTAGGTTAAAAAAAAAAAAGATTGGATTGGGTTACTAAGGGTGAGAGTGTAGCAAGAGAAGGGGGATAAAGGGAAAAACCTGAAGGAAACACCTATATGGCAGGCGGTGAGGGAAGGCAGGAGAAAGAAGAGAGAAAGATCATTTTATTCTACAACTCTGCAGAGTTATATTATTAGTGCTATGAAAGAAGGGAGTGTCTTTTCTAAACCATTCTTTTAATCTCCCCTGGTACCTGGCCAAGTATTTGCACCTGCAGATGCAAAAAAACCAAAATTTGTTGAATGAGTTAATGGAGAGATGTTGGAGAACTAGTGTCGTGGAAGTCAAAGGAAGAAGAGGTTGGTGAATAGTGTTAAATGCTGCAGAAAGTTAGAAAGTTCAAAGATTACTGAAAACAATTTGGTAATAAAGAGAATATTGGTGGCCTTCAAGAAAGCAATACTGAACACAGAAAGCAAGTTGCTAAAATTTAAGGAATTATAGGGGGACAAGGTGGTTAAACCTTTAAGTATAGTCTTATTCCTTCTTACTTTGATTTTTGGGGCCAACTAATTTAGAATTTAGGAGTATGTCCCTCAGAAGATGAATCAAGGAGGAAAAGCAAAAACTCAAGTAAGTAAATTATGCTTGTTTATATGCTAATGGAAGCATCAAATTTTTTGGATCTTAAGACTTCTTTCATTCACAGCTTGTCCCCACTTCTTCACTGCTCATCTTTATCTCTTGCACAAGTCCCTCTTCTCCATTTAAGTAGGAAATGGATGTAACTGGATGGAAGCTGGTGGAAAACTAAAGACAACAGGACTTTGTTTGAAATGCTAGCACATTATTAAATGCTGCACTTGGAGGAAAAAGGTATAGCTACTGAGAAATGGGAAAAGTATAAAGATATAAATTTTTTAAATCAAATTTTGCCTACATATGAATGCAAACTGCAAACTTTGAAGATTTATCATATCCTCACTTAGGTGAGCTAGTTCCTCTGTTATGGAACAACCCCATGCATTACTTCATGCCACTTCACAATATCAGACAATAAGGCAAAGCAGAACGCTGGAGCCCACAAATTGATGTCATTTGCCACCATCCAAGCCTTTTCATCAGATTTTGGGTATGTGTCGACTGGGAAGACCCGGGAATTCCTCTGGAAGCACAACATAGAGTCTGCATGTAGGACACGTCCCCTGTCGTTTCAACCAGGGTTTAATGCACTATAAATGAAAAGGAAGACAAGTCAATCAGTGGTATTCAAATACCTGCAACACCTAAGGAAGGTGTTACCCTTTATAACCATGTCTCTCGAGTGTTACTTGACAAATTTTCACAACAGTTGCTGCTTCACATCCCCCTCTCTACTGCCATTAGCTCCACCCCACTCTGCAGCCATGCCCCTCCACGCCCCCTTAGTGATGTAGCTGACATCAGTGAGCCTACTTTCCCTGCTTGGGAAAATGTTTTCACAGTCACCATGTTTTTTACTTCTCCCCTGCCTCTAACTCCCAAGGTGATCTCAAGGCCACAGCATGCTAGATCTCTCAAATCCAGTTCCCATTCCTTTTTACTGCTCTACTGGGGGCAGCTAGGTGGTGCAGTTGACAGAGTTCTGGGCCCTGAATCAGGAAGACCTGAGTTCAAATAAAGCTTCAGTCACTTCCCTCTGTTTGCCTGCTTCTTCATCTATAAAATGGGGACACAAATAACAGCACCTACCTTTCAGGAGTGTTACGTGGATCAAATGAAATAATATCTATAAAGTACTTAGCCCAGTGCCTGGTCCAGAGCAGGCTTTATATAAATGTTAACTATTGTTAGCTATTGTTGTCATTATCATCCATCCATATTCATCATTTTGAAAACCCTTAACAATACACCATCGAGACATAGGCACAATTAACTCTCTGATATGTGTGTGTGTGTGTGTGTGTGTGTGTGTGTGTGTGTGTGTGTGTGTGTGTGTGTGTATACACACACATACACATCTCCCCCATGCTTTGGCCAAAAGATGCCTCGTATACATGTATAAAAGGAAAGAACTCAATATCTATCAAAAAAAGGAACTAATGTTTTCATTTAAAATCCCCTTCATGATGGATGTGCTTCTGAAACTGGTTTTTCATTGGCAGCTATTATAGGACAGGTCAATGACTAAGAATGCTGCTTTCAGATTTCCTGGACATGAACTGGCTATTTGTCAAGTCATCTCAATGGCCTTACTGGCTATCCATCTTACCTTTGTCAACAAGAGACAGAGAAAGAAATAATGAGTAATATGTCAGAGAGGAGAGAGGAGGAGAATGGGAGGGACACAGTGGAAAATATAGGATCATTCACTCCATCCCTATAAGATAAACTGAATGAATGACCTGTATTCTGCTCACTGAGGCAGTGGCAACTAGTACGCTAAGTTTGTATGAAAACTTGTTTCCTAAGTTTTTAGCCTCTTTAAAAAATTCAAGTGGGGAAGGAGAAGTATCTTCCTCGGTGATCTTTCAGGAACAGGCATGCTGCTCTGCACCTTTCTTTATAGCAGTGCAGAGAGGCAAAATGTAATTCCAGTCTAGGTATCCGTATATCTTTCAAAAAGTTTTCTATGGCTAGGGCTTGAATGAGCTGGCTATTGTTCACTTCCCTGAGAAACCTTCCTCATATAAGATTATCTTTTCCTGTGTCAAATTACATCTCTGCAACAGAAGGCCCAGATCACAAATTGTATATCGATAGTGCTTGTAGGGCTGCAGAGCCAAGAGTTAGATTAATCTATACAAATGCCAAGAATCCGCAAAAGGCCTTGCCTGCCTCACATTATTCCAACATCAAACACTTAGGTTCTGAACATCTTAAAAGGCAAATACAAGAAGCCTAGACAACATGCTTAGCTGCCTTTTGTGCTGTGTAATCACAGGAGGCCATCATTAAGCAAGGGATGTGATTCTCTGGATAAAGGATGATATATAATATTTGCAGCACACCAATAGGAAGTAGCCCCATATTCCAACTTCTGCCACTGAAATGCTGCTTCAACATACTTGCAGGGGCCTGCCTATTCTGACTCTTATTCCTGTAAGCTTTCCTCATCACAGTCTTAGTTTTTCTTCACTATAAAGCTTATGAGAATATGAATAGAATGGTTGACAGCTAGGGCCTGAGTGTAAGAAATAGGATGCCATCATCAGAAAGGTTTCTGAGTAGTACCACATACCATGTACTATGAAGTACTATGCAGCCAATGGATATAAGAGGCATACTGATGGATAACGAGGAATAACCAAAAGGATTCTTAGGGGAGGATCTGCGGCTCAGGTCCTATCTCTGATACCAGCTATCTGTGTGACCACGAGCAAGCCGGCTAACCTCTCCGAGGCCCCATTTCCTTATCTGTAACACAGAGACAACAGTAGCCCATCCACCACATGGCAGTTGTGAGGATCAAATGAGATAACGTACATTTGCAAAGCTTAAAACTCTACATAACTGTCTGCCACTATTACACTTATCTCTCTCCATCTAGAAGATGATTCAGGAGCGATGAAGGCAAGTCTCTAGTCACCCATATTTTAGGAGCCAAGTAAAATGCAGCTTCGTGTGGAATCGAGCCCCGGGAGCAATATTTGCCACAGAGAGCCCAAGGTGATTTGACTAGTCCGAAGCTTAATGAAAATGACGTGAGGAAATGGTGTGTCAGCTGATGGGGCTGAACAGGGCATAGTCTCCTAGAAAGGCTTTCACAACCCTGCTGCAGGGATGTATAAAGAACAAGAGGATGCTGTGAGAGTCAGTGCTGGGCTCCAAATGAATGTGTGGATGTGTCTGTCTGAAGAGACATACAACCCTACCAAGAATCATAGTATCTTCGAGTTGGAAAGGATCTCAAAGGTTATCTAACTCACTCCCTTCTTAAAGTAAGGATCTTCCTTAGGTCATACCTGGTATGATTTTCCTGAGTCTTCTTGAAGACCTCCAGTGCTTGAGAACTCACTGCCTCCAGAAGCACTGCATTCCATTTTAGACAATCCTAATTTCCAGAAGCTTTTTTATTTTTATGTTTTATTGATAAGTATTCCCTTTCTGATAACTGTCATATTTTTTTTCCTTGTAGCAACTTAAAATTTGTCTCAGCACTTCTAAGTATTTATGTATGTCATCTTCATGGAAGTAATAGTTGAAGCAAAGGACATGGATAAAATTACAAAGAGAAGAGACAAGGGTCAAAGATAGATAACTCTGAGTGAGAGTGTGATGGGTGAAATTTGAAAAAAAAAAAAAAAACGAAGAGCTTCTGAGCATATCAATTTATTAAGTAATGCATGCTAACTGAAAAACAAATTAGGACCGGGCCTTCTCAGTTTGGCATTGGACCTCAAATACAAGAGGAAACAGACTTTTATGCAGGATATAATCCAGGATAAAAGATTAGGAGCTCTAATTTATAATTGGAGGAAAAATTACTGTTTTCTGAGTTGGGAGAGAGATGAGTAAGTTTTGAGGGTTGGAGTGGGGAGAGTAATCAGGTGGACTTTTCCAGATGTGAAATAAGTTGTCACTCAATTCTCACGATTAGCAAGCAGGTGGGATTTACGTGAAAATGAACCTTAGGTTTCAAAATGGAATCACTTTTACAAAATGGTGTCAATTCTGTTCACACAATTCACACAGTTCTTACTTTTAAGAAGGAAGAGCACAAAGAGCTAGTCAAGGAGCCAGAGAAGGAGCTGGTGGAGGGGCAGGGTAAGCACAAGAGAGCAGTGTCATAGAAGCCAAACGATAAGAATGTCAAGAAGGAGAGGGTGGCCAACAGCATCAACTGCTACAGAAAAGCCAATGAAAATAACCTGTAAACAAAGAGGACGAGCCTCAAGAAGAGGAAATCCCTGATTTATACCTTAAAGGTAGAGCTCTGCTCTCTACTGGAAGAACTGCAATCCCTGGTCAGTTTAGGAGGAAATCTCCCACAATGCCCCTGATAGTATCTAGGTATCCTGGAGGACAGAAATAAGGAATCAACCTCTGATTTCGCTGGTACAGGGAACCCTAATGAAGAAACCCCCACTACCAACATGAGCTGGTCACTCAACCAGTAAATGTTAGAAGTAATACTGGAACGCAGATCTTTCTGGTTTTGAGGCCTGCTCTCTATAGAGAGAGAGAAAGAGAGTGAGAGGAGAGGGAGAGAGGGAGAGAGAGAGAGAGAGAGAGCAAGAGGGAGAGAGGGGGAGAGAGAGAGCAAGAACGAGAGAAGGAGGGAGGGTGTGTGAGAGCCAGCATGAGAGAGAGCATTCAAGTGAGCGAGATACTTATATGTAGATACATACACATACATACAAACACACACCTATATACTTCTCTCTCTCTGTGTGTGTGTGTGTGTGTGTGTGTATTTGGTTTTTCTTTTCTTTTCTAGAAATTTCCTCACAGTGCAATGAAAACTAGAGGGCGAACAGCAGCCTGCCAGATGCTGAAATAGCAAACTGGAGAACCGAAAACAACTTACCTGAGAATGAAACTTATGAGCACAAGCCAGCACACACAGGTTATCCGGAGTGAGGTTATCATGGCAGATCACACAAGGCTCCTCGTCATCACCCTATGTGAAATGCAGATCAGCACATCTTACCTCTGTTACCCTATACCACCCTGACCAATGTGGTCAGAATCAATGGCTCCAGATACCAATCCCTCCTGGCCTTTCTGTGGACCTTGCTCCATTATCCATTCCCTATTTCTCATACATCTTTGACGTCTCCTTTTCTGCTGATCCTTCCTTCTCATTGGCCTAGATACATGCTGAGCTCTCCTATACTAAAAATATCTTGTCCTCACCCTTCCACCCTCTTAGTTTCATTCTCTTCTCTTTCAAAGACAAACTTTAAGAAATAATATTCTACGTTCATTGTCTCAATTTGCTCTCCACCTGCTCTCTCCCCAAGCCCTTGTAATCTAATGTCCATCTAATGATATCAAGAACACCCTCCTTATCAACAAAATCAATGGCCATTTTTCAGTATTCATCCTCCTTGGCCTCTTGAATCAAACAGTGACCATTTCTTCTTAGTTGTGCTTTCGTCCCATAACTTCCATGGGCACTGTACTATCGAGTTTCTCCTCTGACCTCTCTGACCACTCCTTTTCTGTTTCCACTGGCTCTTCCTTTTCTTATAACCTTGTCCAATGGTGTCCCCCAAGGCTTTGTCCTTGGAACTCATCTCTTCTCTCCGTAAGTTCTGTTCCTAGGATGCTACGTCTATGACTCTCTCTTTAATGAGGACAACTGTCAAATCTCAATCTCTATTCCCAACCTCTACCTTTTAAGTCAATCAATAAATTAATCAACAACTAGTTATTAATCACACACTGTGTCAGGCACATATTTATAATTGCTTGCTGAATTTCTCTACCTGGATGCCTCACATTCACATAAGTCAAACTTATCTCAACATTTTCACCATCTGATAATTTATCCATTTTTAGTTTATGGTACCAGAATCCTCACATTACTCATATTTGGAATGGTCTTTCATATTCCTCACCCCTACAATCCATTAGATGCCAAATCCTGTCAATCTGCCTCTGAGATTTAGCTTTCATCCATACACTACTCATTCTATTACCAATGCTAACACTCTGGTTCAGGCCTTCAATACCTCTCCCCTGGAAAATATAATGAATGGCCTCAAGGCTTCCCTATCTCTCCCCACTCCAATCTATTTTTCACACTGATACCTCTCTAATCTTCTCACTCCACTTCTCTGATCACATCACTCCTCCATTAAAAAAAAAGAAACTCCCACCTACTAAATAATATATAAATGTTTTATCTTGGCATTCAAGGCCTAGAATGAAATGACTATATCTCACTTTTCCAGTTTTTTCTCACACTAGTCCATATTCTGACTTAACTGGACTCGTCATCATCCCTCTTCCTCATGTTGCCTTCTCTAGTTTCCAAGTCTTTGCTCCTGCCATCCTCCTCTCCTTCCTTCACCCCCTATCTCCTTGGCTGCCATGCTTTAAGTGGACTCTCTCATCCTAGTGAAATCCCTCCCTTCCTTCAAAGTTCAAATCAGATTCTACCTCCCCCATGAAGTCTTTGCTTCTCTCTCTAGCTGAAATCGATCCCTCTCACCTCACATTTCACATGATGCTTTATCTGAATGTCTTCTTTGCACTCATAGAATCCCGCCTGGTTTTACAATTATATCTGTATAATCTTTAACCTTGCCATTAGACTGTAAGCCCCTTGGAGTTAGGAGTAGTCTTATTTCATTTTTGTATTCCCAGTGCCCAGCACATAGTTGGTACTTAAATCAAAATTTGTGCAATTAAACTGAGTTACCAAATTTTTGGTCCCTTCCCATGCCACAGGGACCTGTGGGTTCAGGGGTCTCCAGGCAGAGCGTGGGGGCTGATCAATGGTGGGCTTGGGCTGAGGGTGGCTAGGAGGAATAGAATCAGCACTCTGCACTCCTTGCAATTGGTTCTGAAAATGAAAATATCATGATGAGTCTTCTGTGTTTAAGGTCCTAAAACATTTAGAACTTCTGGGGTAGAATACAGTGATCCAATGGTATGCAGAAAGTTACAAGAGGAGGTATTTTCATCTTGGTCCAAAGGAAACTTTGGAAACAAAGCAGGAGAAAAAAATGAAAATTGCATCTATATGTCCCATTAAAAATGAATCTTCCCAAAAAAGCAGCAATTTTCTTTACCTTTAGAATAATGCAAATTTAACTAAGGGTGAGCTGGCTTGATTTTTACCACCATACCCAGTTGTCTGGATTTCTCCAGAAGGATCAATATATCAGGAATAATGCTAAACTTATTAATTTTTTAAACCATTAATGAATGACCCCAAATTTCTAGAACAAATGATTGATTTCTGGAGTTTTTGAAATCGAGGTGATTACATCAGTCAATATTCTTGGAGTCCATACAGGGTCATGGTGAGGAGTTTCTTACCTGAGATCTTTTAGGTTCAATCATTTGGGAAACTCTGCGAACTATTTCATCAAATGTCAGCCCAGTCAAAGATCTACCATTGGCATCCTTCAGTTTTCTTAAAAGGTCTGTGAGCTCCATCCTGAAAAAGATCAAATACAATGAGTTCCAGGAACTCTTATCCTGTAAGCAAGTGCCCTCTAATCTCAACATGAAAACATCTCACAAGCTTCACATCCAGTGTCCTTGTTCTAAGATGTGATTACCACATAGTTCTATATACCTTGATACTTGATACTTGATACTTGATACTCAGCTCAAGTGTCTCAAGGCCCCCACGGCTGAGACTGTACTAATATGTCAAGTATTTCTTCCCCAACCAAAGAGACTTTAATGTTAAGTCACAGAAAGGATGGTGAAAGGGCATTGTGTGTAAAATCAATTTGCCATTCACTTATTTATGTGATAAATTTATGCTTCTCAACTTGTTTCTCCCTAGGGGCTGACATTTTCCTCCTTAATCCTGCTGTTAATAGATCCTCGGCCTCCTCTGCAAGTAAAAAGAGTTTTTATCAGAAATAGTGAAACATTCAAAAAGAGCTAAGGAACCTAATCAAATGAAATCATAATTGTAAAGCAGTTAGCACACTGTCTGGCACATAAACAATACATAAATGTTAGATGGCGGTGGCATTGGTGGTGGTGGTAGCAGCAGTAGTAGTAGCAGTATATGCAGCATCCCTTTAATGACCTTGCTCTCTCACATTTTTTAGTATCCTGTGATTCAAAGCCTGCTCTAATCATGTTTCATTAGGATTAGGCAAGACAAAGTATTTTTCTCCATGTAATAGGGTCCAATGTAAATATTATGGAGAACAGTTGTAGAATGGAACTAAGACTAGATATGGGAACCTCAAGTCTTGGGTTCAAATTTTGGCTCTACCAATTATTAACCTGTGTAACCTTGGACATGATTGTCTAACCTTTCTGAGCCCCATTTTTCACCTATGCCAACTGTGGGGGTTGGATTAGAATACTTTTAAGGTTCCTATTAACTCTAAAATCCTACTAAAACAAATTTTGTTCACCATTACTGAAATTAGTCCTTTATATCAGGACCCTTGTGTTTTATTTTCACCATCAAATTTATTGTCCTAAGTTTGTTAGATCTTACTTTAAACCTGAAACATGGCACAATGTATATTGTGTTTTATAGGTATATATAAAATACAGGACTTCGTATGAAGAGATTCCAAAGACCAGGATTGTTTACCTGTGTAGAGCAGTGGGGTTAGAGGACACTTCAGGGCCATAGAGCAGAGGATTTAAAGAGCCTGTCACTGCTGGGACACAGCAAGCAAAGGTCCAACAGGGAATGCCATTATTTCTTGCACTCCACCATATTCCTTAATAGAGAAACTAAGGCCACCAAATAACAAAAAGCAGCAAACTTAAACCTAAGAAAAAGAAACTTGTCTGTATAATAATCAATCATGGCATTTCAAGACAATTGCCACAGCTAGATGTCTAAAGATTGGCTAAGTTTAGGTTCACAGGAGTTAGAGTTCCACCTCTAACTTTTTTTTACTAGTCATCAATCAGGTACAAAATGATTAAGTGGTCTGACCAGTGTCACACAAGTAATAACCTATGGGAGCAGGATCTGAATCCAGGGCTTCCTAAGTCCAAGTCCAGGGCCCTATCCATTATGCCTTTCAAAAGAACTGAGGCCCAGAAGGTGAAGTAACTTCCCCAGAGTCACACAGCTAGTAAGCATCAGAGGCAGGATCTTGGCCTAGGATTTAGAGCCGTAAGGGATCTTAGGAAACACCAAGTCCAGCCCGTTCATTATAAAGATGAGGAAACTGAGGTTGAAAGAGATTTGGTTTCTTGCTCAGGGGCACACAGTTAGTGTCTGAGGTAGGATTTATACTCCGGCCCTCTCTCCACTCTATCAGGTTGTCTCATGAGTTAGATGTGTGCTCCACAGTGAGTCATTTCAGGGCGGGCAGAGCGCATCTAGACTCAAGGTTCAGGATTAACACATTAAGAAGCAAGAAATGAAATCAAGATTCTCAGTCATGGTCAGGATGCCACTTGGCATTTCTATAGTGCTGCAGAGTTTTCAGATTCTTACAGTAGCCCCAGGAATCAGGCAGGAGAGATGAGGCTTACTCTCCTGCTCTTTTATTTGGTTTGTTTTGGGGGTTTTTTTTGGTGGGGCAATGGGGGTTAAGTGACTTGCCCAAGGTCACACAGCTAGTAAGTGTCAAGTGTCTGAGGCCAGATTTGAACTCAGGAACTCCTGAATCCAGGGCCGGTGCTTTATCCACTGCGCCACCTAGCCGCCTCATCTCCTGCTCTTTTAACAGACAAAGATCCTGAACTCTGTGAAGTCGCTGGCTTCTTAAAGACACAGACAGTCCAGGGCCCAGGACTCTTTTCCTCCCAGGATGGAGCCTTTCCACCCTCTAGGCCATGCTGCTTCTCTTCTACCAATTTCTTCTAAGAATCTTTACTTCTCCCTCTAGTAGAAGCTGCTCTGAAGCATGGAGGAAAGCGCAAGGGCTGGAGCCAGGAAGACAAGTTCAAGTCTGACTTAAGTTACTGGCTCTGTGACCCTCAGCAAGTCACTTAGCCTCTGTTTGCCTAAATTTTCCTGTTTTACAATGAGGTAGATAATAGCACCTACTTCCCAAGATGTTGTGATGATGAAATGTGATCTTTGTAAAGTTCCTGGCACAGTGCCTAGCACACAGAAGGCTTTTATTAAAGGTTTTCCCCCCTCATTCTGAGAACCTGGTAAAGCAATGGCCAGATTTCTGCAATAACAAAATAAACCTATTTTAAAATATGTCCCCAAAGTAAATCTAGCTTTGGCAGTAATCCGTAAAAATTGGTGCCTGCCATAACAGCAACACTACCTGCTATACTCTGGAAAAGCAGTTTTGAGCTTATCCATAATCCTCTCCCAGCTGATCTTGGTGCGCTCATTTCCCAGGATTGCCTCCGAAATTCCAGTTCCCAAAACTGGCACTTGTGTAGGTTGGGCCATTCCTGTCACCTGAAAGGGCGATAATGTCACTGTTATGGGAAATCTCCTAATTCAATACAACACACATTTCTTAAATACTCAAATGTCTACATATGGGCAAAACTGTATGCCAAGGGCTGGAAGTTCTATAACAAAAGAGTTCCTTCCTTTACAAATCTTACATTCTATTGGGGGTGGAGGAGAAGAGAGCACTGCCAATTAAAGAGAAGGTGCCACATGGACTGAAATCTGAAGGAAGGTGTGGAAGGAGACCCGAGAGATCCTGTGCAAAGGTGCAGGGATGGGAAATGAGATGTTGAGTTGGGGGAAGAGAAAATAGTGAGAAGTCAACAGCATCAGAAAATGTTTCCTAATGATTAGAGCTGTTCACAAATAGAACTGGGTCTGTGAAATGGTAATGAGTTCCTCATCCCTGGAGGGCTTCAGGTCAGAGGGTGGAGCTGGAGGAACCCTCAAAAGTACTTTAGAATGAATTTCTGTCCAGAAGTAGTACAGGCTGGATTAGAACAGGGGTTCTTAACCTGTGGTCTATGGATAGATTTAAGAGGATCTATGAACTCTGAAAGGAAAAAAAATTACATCTTAATTTCAATGAAGAATTGGTTTCCTTTTTAATTCTATGCAATATATCGTATTGCATTTCAAAACATTCTTTTGAGAAGAGGTCTACAAGCTTTACTAGACTTCCAAAGGGGTTCATGACACAAGAAAAGGTTAAGAACTCCTGGATCAGATGATTTCTAAGACCCCTTCATACTCTGAGATTCTGTGAAAGAATTTTTCAACTGTCTTTTGGAATTGTGTTGGGTCAATGGGTAAAAATAATCAATGCTTTTGTGCTCTGGTACAACTTCTCCATCTCCCAGTAGTTGGGAAACTGAAACAGAAGGGGGGGAAAAAAATGTAAGACCTAAAAACACCACTACAGCAGCCACTCTAAAGGATTTCCCCAAAGCCCACCCTAGGCTATAAAAAAGAAAATGTTCTATATGACATATAAATAATTGTATTTACCAAAGGTGGTCTAGCCTGGCTAGCAGCAGAACTAGCTCCAGAGTATGATGAGGCAAACTGAGGAGAATTAGGAGTAGTTCTTAAGGAATTTTCTTTCATGATATTCTTTTCCAAGAAATGCTGCATCTGTAATGAGAGAGAGAGAGAAACTGACTCTGTGTGTATGTGTTATAAAGGGTGACAGGGGAAGAGGTAAAGTGGGCTATGTAGAAAATATCTGGGGCTGAATCTGGTTGACAGATATAAAGCATGCAGAATATTGGAAATATAATCTAAGTGCTCAAGTGCATAAATAACATAAAAAGACAGATTCAATTCAACAATTGCTTAAGTACGTTCTATGTACTAAACAGTGGGCACTGTGCCAAGGGTTTGAAAATACCAAGATATCTGTTAAAGCTGTGCTTGCATGTGTTCGAGTGTGTGTGTGTTGTGTGTGTGTGTGTATGTGTGTGTTGGGAATTGCACTTAACAATTTCTAAGATCCCTTTAGCTCTAATATTCTTTCTATGAAAAGAAAACCCCGATTGAGTTATCATGTGTCCGTGCTGAGTACAAATATTGACACTTTGTCATTACATCTTAATTCCACTAAGCATTCATAGAATCCCAGAATTTTAGAGCTGGAAGAGACCTTAGAGATAGTCTGGCCCAACTCCTTCCTTTCATAGCTGAATGCCAAGACTATGAGAAGGTCCCCATTTGTCTCCTGTGTATTAGGAAGAAGTCACAAACACATACAGGGATCCTCAGTACATGCTGACCTTTCACAGCAGGAATGCAAGGGTGGTGAAAGGTGGAACGTGGAAAGAACACTTCTGAAGCTTTCCAGCAGTGACTTCAAATGAAAAAGAATGCTCACTGGTTTCACTAGTCTTCCCAGAAGTAAAATAGACTTTTAGGGTACAAAGCTAACTCCTTTGACAACAGTTGCTAGCTTGAGGCCTTGAGATTGTCCATATTGTAGAGAAAAAAGAAGAGGTCTAAAAAAGGAAATAAAGCAAACACTCTGGCTTTGGGGATGTTTGAGTCTAGGTGGCTGTTATAGAGGGAATTCCAGCATTACATGAAGTTGGACGAGATGACTTAGGAATCGTTCTCTTTAAAGGACCCCTGAGTATTAGATAATGAATGGGGGGGAGGGGGGGGCCTCGCTCGGAGAGGGATGACACAGACCCAAGACGAGATTAGGCAGCCCTTAGTCAATACATCTAGATAATTACTGGACTAGAATTATCCCTATAAAATAGAAATGCAGGGGCAGGAGCTAGTGATCTTGTAATATAGAATCTTAAAGACTGCCTACAAGACCAGTAACACAGTTACTATGTATGTAGAGCAGTCAGTCAGAGGCAGAATCAAATGCAGGTCTTCTGGATTCCAAAGTACACTCTCTATCCACTACACCACACTGACTCTCCATAATAGCAATAACCCTTTATATTTGTATAGTATTTTGTAGTTTACAAAACATTTTCCACATAAATTAATTCATTTGATCTTTACCATAGGCTTGTGAAGTAGAGACAGATGGTATCATTTTCTTTACTTTACAGTTAATTAAGAGAGACTAAATGCCTTGCCTTTGTAATTCACACAGCAAATTTGTAAAAGGGCCCAAATCTGAACCTAAATCTTCCAACTCAAGGGCTTTACAGCATCAGCTATGGCAGGTCCCACTTAGCTACAACACTGTCTGGGGACACAGCTATGCTAAATTTAGAGAGGCTTGTCACCAGCTTGGCCACAGGGAGATGGCTTGTTTGACCATGACAACTCTCCTAGACCATCTCCTGTATTGTAGAGGATCTGTAATCGACATTGGTAGAGGGATGACCCACATCAGTGAAATCGTAATGTATTAAAGTAATATTAAGGGGGAAAAAAATGAGGGCTGTAATTGATACTGTCACCTAGAAGAGAGCAAAGCTATGAAGGTAAGTAGCAAAAGGTTGGGTAAGTCTTGATTATAGTAATGGTGGTATAGAGTTAAGGAATATAGATAAAAATTAATGAAGTCTGGAGTATAAACTAACATCCAACCTAATCTCTGTAGGGCAATGAAGTAGGAAGTGTCTAACAACTTAAAAACACAAAGGATCTAGGTGGCCTCTTATCCTGTTAGGTATCTCTTAAAGGTAGATGTATAAGGAAAGTTAATGAGGATGAGCAAATGAATAAATGAAAAAAGGATTAATTAAGTGCTTACTATGCACCAGACAATGTGACAAGTTCTTGGGTTATAAATCCAAAACTGAGACAGTCTCTACCTTTAAGGAGCCCACACTCTAATGGGGGAAACATCACATACAGGGCAGTGGTGGCCAGGCAAGGAGGTTATATTCTGGGGGAATCAGGGATTGTGAGAGGAGCCAAAAGGCAATCAATTTGTCGATCCTTTTTAGGAGCAACAATCTGACTATGATTCCAACAAGAAGATATAGAAAGTTGGATAAGAGAGGGGGGCAACAGCAGAATTTTTTGAGATTCTCTAAAAGATGAAAACATCTTATGCAGGTATTAGAATTTAATGCATTCTGATAACCTAGTAGCATAAGTTTACTATCTTGGAGAGTAGAGACTCTTTACTATATCCTAATGTATATGAATAAAATTCTTAATATTCACAGCATGCGCAGCTTCAGTTCTGGAGTACACATTCCATATATATTGTAAGTTCCATGTTTTATAGCATTACTGTTTGATCAAGATAAAAACGACTTTTAAAAATCCAATATTTTGTACCAATATATCAGGATTGGGTGGTGGTGGAGGAATCTGTATTGGAGGCAAGCAGTTCAGAGGATAACCATTCTTCACCAGAGTAATTTGTTCATTGTATTGTGTCTAGTGAGAAAAGAAAAACATAGCTCAGAATATAGTCTATGTTGAACAAACAGGATTTGAAATTAATTCTGATTTAGTGTGCATCCTTAAGATACAGCATTAAGACTGTAAATACTATATACGGCATTACAGCCAATTTAAGAAACTGATTTCTGAAAGTAAATTCAACTAGTTGTTAGTGAAGGAAAAAATGGTTAATATTAATTCAAATATCTTTACTAACATAATGCCCAAATCCATAGCTCTCAACTTCTCTCTACCCCCAGCTATCTACACTGTAGGGCAGGAGTTCTTAGATGTGACCCCAACACCTGAAAGTTAACATATTTTTGACTTCTTAGTGATCTTCCCACTATCTCTGTGTATGCTGTATTATTCCTCATGGAGCTGGGGAAAAGGTGGTCTCTTAAAAGAAAACATTAGATTACTGCTTCTGTCCCACTGGACACTCATATAATAAATGACATGTTAGAGCACATTTGGATTTACAAAGAACCTGCCTCACAAGGAAGGTTCACAGTAGGAAAAGGAAAAACAGGAATGAAAAGCACCTTCCTACTGGTAACATAGGTAGGAAAATGTGAACTGGAAAGATATCAGATCGGAGAACAATTTGAGGGAAGCAGCCTTGCTTTTTGTGATACTTGCATTCTGTAAAATGATGCTGCTGCCCGTTCCCAGGATGGAGTGGGGTTGCCAGATCAAAGATGGGCAAGGGGGTGGAGCTGGACAAGTGTCTAGCAGCCAGTTCTTCAAACAAAATAACAAAGTTGTACTATGAAGTATTATAAATTTCTAGATGAGATGCATCTACCTTTTCAAGAAAATACCAAATATTTTTCAATCACCCATGCCACAGCCTAACCCCACTATCATTTTCAGTGATGAATTTTACAAAACAAGATTGGAATGATTTCTGGAAACTAATAAGTTTACTTGTTTTCACTTTATTCAACCCCGCCCCATTCATAGTAATATTAAAAACCAAGTCAGCTGTTTACTTTTACCTTTATTATTTTGCAGTTAGATTTTAAATTCTAAGAAACTAAATGTGAAGCACAGAATGTTATTTCATCATATCCCAGAAGTTAAGGAAAAAAATGAAAATTTAAGAAAATCTGCATGTGTGTAGGGCATCACTTGCACAGATCAATTCCAAGTACAAAAAAGCCTTTAAATTATTCATTAAATGAAATATAAATAAAACAATAATTACAATACACACCACTTGTATATCCCATATACTTCTTCTAATAACTACTTCTAAGGGAACCAAGTTTTATTTTAAGACCATCTTATATGAGTTAATTTTCTCAAAAATGTCCTTACCCTGGGGCAGCTAGGTGGCTCAGTGGATAAAGCACCAGCCCTGGATTCAGGAGGACCTGAGTTCAAATCCGGCGTCAGACACTTGACACTTGGCTGTGTGACCTTGGGCAAGTCACTTAACCTTCATTATCCCGTAAAATAAAATAAACAATTGGGTTTTAAAATGTCCTTACCCTGCTCAATGCAATTTTGTTCCTGACATCGGCCACGATGGTATTCCAACTTTCTACAGCTGCTTTTAGCTGCAGTGATTCTGGGTGGCTGGTACAGACAAAAAGTGACACATGATAAACCTCCTTCATTTCAAATACCATTTAAGTTTCTCTCAAACTCTATAGATTCTCAGGTGAAAGTGTTACTATTTAAGTCAGAAGCATGATGATGATAATGATATGCAGGTGAGAATGCAAGGCAGAGAGAGAGAGAGAGAGAGAGAGAGAGAGAGAGAGAGAGAGAGAGAGAGAGGGAGGGCACACTGTATAGACTGTCAATGTTTTCATGTATTGTCCTTTTAAACACTTCAGCCTGAGCTCACAAGAGAAATGGCCCACGGTAGGAAAATGCAAACCAGCAGCGACAATAACCAGTCAAAAAATCATTTTCAGATGTATTTCTTATGTAAAAAACCTTTCTGAGTAACTAAGAATATAAAATATGGTCCCTTTTACTATAGCAAAACTAACCTGCTTCCAGAGAATGAAGGCATTTTGTTTTGTTTAAATCAGAGGAGGGGGCAGCTAGGTGGCACAATGGATAGAGCACTGGCCCTGGAGTCAGGAGTACCTGAGTTCAAATCCGGCCTCAGACACTTGACACTTACTAGCTGTGTGACCCTGGGCAAGTCACTTAACCCTCACTGTCCCACAAAAAAAACAGAGAAAAATTTTATTTAGGGCAAGTTAGCCTGGAAAATTTTCCACCTAATACTGTTTCAACATGGGGGGGGGGGGGGGAGAGAAAGGAAGGCAGCAGTGGGGAGAAAGGCCTGCCACAGAGGGTAACATCCTTGCTAAACAGTGAACAAGTGGATCCTGAGGCACTGACTGATGGATGATGTAACAGGTTAAGAGTCCATAAGCTAGGCTTCACAAGTATTAAAGGAGGAGGTGATTCAAATCTATCACTTCCCCTTACAGCTGTAAAAGCAGCCTTGGTGTCTTTGATCACCTGAGGAGAGCTCTCTTCTTCTATTTCAAAAGGCTCCATTGGATTAGTTAGATAACAATCCTCCTTCAGTACCACCCAGCTCCTAGGAGGCAGGGAGGAAGCCTGGCTACTTCTTTGAGGTATAAGTCATTAAATAGAGCATCCACTTAATGGAAACCAGCATGGTTTCAATTTCGATAGTTTTTTTCTTTCCATCCTATCTCAACTTTAGAGATTCCCCTTGAAGGGGAGGAAACTATTTCCTAGCCACCCCTTGGTGAAACTGTCATCTACAGCATCGTATGAACCTGCCTTCCAAATATGACTTTAGGTATTGGTGTTACCCTCTAAATGACACGAAGTGGGACAGAAGGCTTTCAAACACAGGCCTTAAAAGTAAGAATCTTTAAGAGAAAGTTTTCCAATGAGCATGCATCCTATTCTAAAAATGTCTAGTTGGCATGTACATCCACTGCCTCTATTGCAAGCTCTTGATTTATTTCACTGTGGGGAAAGGAAGGAGTCTCCTGGTCCTCCTAAGTGAGTCCCTGCTGTTTCTGTCCATACTTATATTTCTTAGCTGTCAGCTATTATTGCACACCAGCAGACTTCTCAACACTCCAACAGAGACATTAGAACAGAGACATGAAAGTGATTAAATGACTTGCTGGCAAAAATCACTTCCTCACTCCAATCTCATCTACATAAAAATACATAGATTAGACCTTGCAAACATTTTTTAGACACTGTCTGAAGTCAAGATGCCCTGAAGGGGAGGAAAGGGTTACCTTGATGCCATGGTGGTGGCGCGGATAAGCTGAACCAGGTATTCCCTCTCAGTCTGCTCCAGCTGATGGAGGTCAAAATCTCGACGGGTCTGCAGGAACCACACCTGAAATTTTTGACATTCAAAAAGTAGAATCTGAAGATAGTCTTTCAAATCTGGATTTCGTATATAATTCACTTGGAGGGCAGTTGTAGTAATTTCTCTACCTTTGCTTCTAACACTCTAATATCACAACTCTAAAACATTAAGAAAACCTTGGTTTCTTGTCTATGGTGCACACCTGACAGAGACTTCATGATGACATTTATAGAATATAGTTAATACCATGCAATTCTCTAATGATGACAATTTTACTGAATATCAAGTTTGGCAGAGGCAACTGGGCATAGTGGATAGAGTGGGCTTCAAAATCAGGAATACCCCAGAGCTCAAGTCTTGCTTCTAGTAAACATAGTAAATACTGCCTGTGGGACCCCGAGGAGAGTCATTTAACTCCTCTGTGCTATCAGCTCAAAGAGAAGGTGAAGAGTTGCATTGGGAGAGTGGGTTTCTGCATCTGGTAGTTTTCTCTACCCATGAAATCATAAGTCTAATCCCAATTCCTATTCCCTAAAAAGCTTGTTAATTTATAAGAAAAATAATTAAATGAAAACTGACCCAAGTGAGGATATTTCACCTAGAGAAGACTCAGGAGACATGACAATTGTTTTCAAGTATTTAAGGTGTTGTCATGAGGGATAGGAATTCTATCTGTTTGGCCCCAAAAGTCAGAAACAAGAACAATATGGTACACGATGCTGCCTAGAGGCAAACTTAGGTTTGAGGTCAGGAAAAAAATTCCCTAACAGAGCTGTCCAAAAGGAAAATGGGCTGCCTTGGGATGTGGCAAATAACTCTTATTAAAGTTCTTTAGTAGAGGACTCACTGGGTACTCTGTAGTGAAGAATTCCTTTTTGAGTAAGGGCTGTTGGACTAGAGAGTTCGAGGTCCTCTCCAGTTCTGAAGCTTTGTGATTCTGTGATATGCTGCCACCAAGAGAACTCTATTCTGGTACTATTATCAATGGCCCCTCCGCAAGATCAAGCTACCTGGGCTTTGTTCATTTGGACCTGAAATGGAAACTGCCTTTTGGAAGATGCAGCAGCTAGAAGCTAGCATCCCTAGGGCCTCTGTCCAGTTGCCTGACATGGAAATGTTCCCTATTTATATCTGTAGTCTTCCATGTTGCATTACAGCAATAATCAAGTGGTGATAAGAGAAAGAACTTGGATTAATTTGAAAAACACTAATCAAGAGCATCGCTACCAGGGGGTTTTACTTTATTTTTTGAGAAGTGATAGGTACCCAACAGCATTTACTAAAAAGGCAAAGAGCCTGCAAACTATCCAGATCCATGAGCTGGAGCTATGGTCCCCAAGTGGTTTTTTGGTGTTGTACAGAGGGCAGGACATCCATTATTAAACTCACTGGTGTGGCAATAAACAAAGCTCAGTTAAGACCTTTTTATTTCCTTTGCTTTTTTTTTTACCTCTGCTGTTATAGCTCTATTGGTTTCTCCATTCAGCTTGCTCAAGCACTTCTTAGCTTTCGCTTCCAGCTTATTCTTCTCCCTTTCCCACTGAGATCTAAAATATGAGAACACCAAAGAGTTAATGAGATGACCGCAAGGGGAGTTCTAAGCATTGTCACTTCATTAGAGACAGAGGCACAGACTGTATGCCGACCATGGGATGACCTTACAGAGGTGAAAGCTGGGGCCCCCACCCCCACCCTGGCAGAGCAGCAGCAAAGCCCATCACTGGACTTGGGCACTCACCATCAGGATCTTGGGAACTGTTTTCAAATAGTTTAATATCTTACTGAATTCCACAGGTTGTTTCCCCAGAAAGCAAATGATCTCCCACAAAAGTCGATTTCTAAAAGTATTTTCCATCTCTGCTCTCCAAATCCAGAAAAAAGGAACTATGGAATCTAGATGCAGATTGAACTATACTATTTCTATTTTTATTGTTTTTCTTTTTTTGAGGTTTTTCCTTTTGGATGATTATTCTTTCATAGCATGACTAATACAGAAATATGTTTAATGTGATTGTACATAGAAAACCTATATCAGACTGCTTGCTGTCTTGGGGAGGGAGAAAAATTTGAAATTAGAAATCTTATAAAAACAAATGTTATGAGGCAGCTAGGTGGCACAGTGGATGGAGCACCGGCCCTGGGGTGAGGAGTAACTGAGTTCAAATCCGGCCTCAGACACTTGACACTTACTAACTGTGTGATCCTGGGCAAGTCACTTAACCCCAATTGCCTCACCAAAAAAAAAAAAAAAATGTTGAAAACTATCTCTACAAGTAACTGGAAAATAATAAAATACTTTTATGGAAAAAAAAAGTATTTTCCATCTCAATGACAGGAACAACAAAAGATTATCCCTCTTCTCAATTCCATTAGGCCATTACCTTAAAAGCCTATATTGATTATTTCAGTGAAGTTGTTTAGACCCGTATGTATGTGTGTACACACGCACATGTGTGCGCTTTAAGGAACTCAGTGAGACTGAATACTGGCTAGTTTAACTCATTCCACTGTACTTTCCCAAGAAGCCCAGTATTCTTTTTTTTTTTCCATTTTGCTTTTTTGTGTTTTGGTTTTTTGGTTTTTTTGGGTGAGGCAACTAGGGTTAAGTGACTTGCCCAGGGTCATACAGCTAGTAAGTGTCAAGTGTCTGAGGCCAGATTTGAACTCAGGTACTCCTGAATCCAGGGCCGGTGCTTTATCCACTGCACCACCTAGCTGCCCCAGCCCAGTATTCTTTATTCAGCAAACCAAGTAGGTACCTAATGAAGACTTTAAGTGAAAATGCTATCATTTTATCTCCTTTGTCTTAAGATGAACCATTACTGCATATGATGGTCAATAATCTGCTGCAATAATATGAGCTTAATTTATCTTCTCTCTCTAGTTCTTCATTATAATGGGAGACTAGGATGGTTAATGTATTTATCATATAGTACACACATTTTATATTTTATTTGACAATCTTTCAAAAAGCATCTCCTTTATGCTTTCTTAAGGTAAACACTTCGGCTCCTAGGAATTTAGCCCAAACGGATGGCTCTCAATGAAAATCAAAATACAGTATGATAGAAACATTTGGAATGAAATGTGAAAGATATAAATACTAACAAGCTAGAGGAATTAATCCTTCATTACATCAACTTGGACACATACTGGCTTTTGACCCTTTGGAAAAAACACTTAAGATCTCACTACCACCAGGCAATTCTAAGGTTATAGGTTGCCTGAAAGATGCTGAGCTACATTGTTATGAGAATCTTTCCTCACCTAGGGTTCTCTACATTGCTGAAATAATAGTTATATACTAGAACAAAACATAAGCATGCGTAAGTGTGTATATTCTATATTCACATACAGACATACATACACATAATAAATAAAATAAAATTTTCTGGGAAGAAATATACATATCAAATAGACCTTTTTTTCAGTTTTGGAAAGCATTAAAGTACCAAATAGACTTGACTTAGAGGTGAGTTCCAATTCTTATGATCCTTTGTGGTATAGTAATGGATAAACTAGTGTGATGCAGGTGATGGAGAATGAGCAATGAGAGCCCAGATCTTAGCTGATGAACTCCCTACATGGCCTTTAGAGCATGGGCAGACATTGTGAGAAGACTAGAACCAGTTATAGAAAGTTTGGACATCTTCCAAAGTCCATGTGGAGAATGCATCAGCAGAGCACACTGCACATGCTCAAAAGGAGTGGGCTCTCATTGCCCAATCCTGGTCACCTCCCTTCATCTATCTGTGTATCAGTGTCCCAACACAAGTGCTTGACAACTTGAATGAAGTTTCAAAGAATTTTATAAATCATTCACAGCAAAAGGTTCAGTAATAAAATATACCTTTCTGAAGCAAGTTTCTCTTTAAGCTTCCTGATTTCAGAATCTTTAGCCTGGAGTTCCTGCTGTAATCTAAGAAAATAAAAAATAATGTCACCAAAGCAGAAATGATCACTCATTATCAAAGTTGGAATGGCTTTGTATTTCATCAAGAAGGAATAAAGCAGGGGCAACTAGGTGGCACTGTGGATAGAGCACAGGCCCTGGAGTCAGTTGTACCTGAGTTCAAATCCGGCCTCAGACACTTAACACTTACTAGCTGTGTGACTCTGGGCAAGTCACTTAACCCCAATTGCTTCACTAAAAAAACAAAAAAAAAAAACAAGAAGGAATAAAGCACATATACTTGGGACAACATTCTCAGTATGAAATTTAAATGGATGTGGTTTCTGCTTGAAATAGTCCTTCTTAAATTATTTTTTACCCTTCCATTTTTCAAAACTCCCCTGGGGGAAAAAAAGCAGTGTTATAGCCAACAAGGTGGAAGAGCATAGATTCTGGTCCTGTGTTCCCAAGTCAACAAACAGCTCCCAGAAGGATGGTGGGAGAATAACTATCACTTTTCTGGACATCAGTTTGTGCATTAGTAAAATGGAAATAGAATCTCCTAAAGCTCTAAAGCACCTATGAAGATTGAAGACTTTAAGCCCCTCAGGAGGAAGACACTACATTGAGCCATGCAAATTAGCCAAGATTCAGGGTCTGGAGGAAATTAGGCTGGGCCTGAAAGGAAAAGCGTTGTAGGCAAGTAAGAATTTTAATTAAAACTTAAAATACAACCCCATGGCACAAGTGCTGTAGTAACAGTCAATTCTGTCAAGTAAATGTAAGAACCCTGGGTGAACATGCTGAAGAACCTGGTCTAACTTGTGAGAGGCTGGCAAGTTTTTCAAAGTTTATTTATAAGAATAGAACATTTAAAACAGTGAATGAATGAATGAATAAATGAATAAATAAATGAATGAATGAATGAATGAATAGAACATAAAAATAAAAAGTGCCTCATTACTTAATACAAATCCCATCATTCAACCTGGATGCTCTTATTTCTTTACACTCTCTCGTTTGGTGACCTCATCAGCTTCCATGGCCTGACATCACTTTGCTGCTCCCCCAGATCTATAGATTCAGCCGTTGTCTTTCTCCTGAGCCTCAGTCCCACATTACCAAGTACCTGCTGGACATTTCAAACTTGATATCCTGGAAACAGCTAGAACCCAATACATCCAAAACAGAACTCATTATCTTTCTCCCAAACTCACTTCTCTCCAAACTTCCTTATTCTCTCATCATAACCTCAGCATTATCCTCAATTATTCTCTCTTCCCCACCTACTATGTACCTAATCAGTTGCCAAACCTTGCTGTTTCTTTTACCTCCACAACATTGTTGGCATCTTCTGTTTACATGGCCACCACTCTAGTTTGGGCCCTTATCATCTCAACTCCTAATTGGTCTCCCTACCTCAAGTCTCTCCCCTCTCCAATATAAGCTTCACAAAGCTGCCAATGTGACTTTTCTCAAATTGCAAGTCTGACTATGTCATTATTCCCCTACTGAATTAACTCTTGTGGCTCTCTATTACCTATAGGTTCAAACACAAAATCCTCTGGTCTTTAAAAGTCCTTCACAATATAGCCTCAACCTACCTTTCCAGACTTACTATTTGTTGTTCCCCTTCTCATATTCCCGATCTAGCTAAGTTGGCCTTCTAACTCTTTCTCACACAAGACACTCCATTTTCAGTCCTCAAGCTTTTGGGCATCCCCAAAGCCTAAACACACTTTGGCCTTGCCTCTTCTTCTGAGAAATCCTCATTTCCTTCAAAACTCAGCTCAACTGCTCTTTTTGTGGTGGCAAAGAATTGGAAACTGAGGGAATGCCGATCAATTGGGGAACCGCTGAACAAACTGTGGTATATGAATGTAATGGAATAGTACTGTGCTATAAGAAATGATGAGCAGGCAGATTTCAGAAAAACCTGAAAAGATTTATATGAACTGATACTGAGTGAAGTGAGCAGAACCAAGAGAACATTGTACACAGTGACAGCAAAGCTGTGTGATCAACTGTGACAGACTTAGATTTTCTCAGCAGTGCAATGATCCAAGACAATTCCAAAAGACTCATGATGGAAAATGCTCTCCCCATCCAGAGAAAGAACTATGGAGTTTAAATGCAGGTCAAAGCATACTATTCTCACTTTTTTGTTATTTTTTTTTCCTTTCTTGTAGTTTTTCCCTTTTGCTCTGATTCTTCTCTTACAACATGACTTATGTGGAAATATACTTAACATGAAATATCAGGAACTCAAAATCTTACAAAAACGAATGCTGAAAACTATCTTTACATGTAATTGGGAAAAGAATAAATACTAGTAAAAATAAAATAAAAACTCAGCTCAAAACAACTTTCTACATGAAGACTCCCCACCCCACCCCACCCCACCCCCGCCACAAGTATTACTGCCTCCTTCCTCCAAAAATAAGACTTAGTCCTTACTTTATATGCCCATGCTGCCTCTCCCGGTTAAAATGTAAGCTTCTTTACAACAATGTAAGCCTCCTTCAATTTCTGTCTTCATATCCCCAGTGCCTAGCACACAGTAGGTACTAAACATGCCTACTGACTGATTCTTAAATTTCCCTTCCCCTGCCACAGCTGTATTCCTATTCATAACTGTATTTTTACACTTGTCTTATTAAAATGACTAACATAGGGAGATAGAAAGACCATTTTTTCCTGAAAATCTGATAGATGTAGGCCCTCAAGATTCACAGGGTTTTAGTGAATGAAGTTATTGGAACTATAAAGCGTGCTCTCAGAGCCTTAAAGCAAGGAACTCTGCAGCTTGGCAGGCTCGCCTCATCCTAGATTTATGAATCTGTCAATCCACCTTTTCTCTAAGCCTTTCAGAAGTGAGAAAGGAGGTTGTGATCATTGTTCCAGTGGGCTGAGAATGCAGAGAGGAAAAAAGGGGCCACTGTAAGGAAGGTATCATTCTCTTAATTAGAGAATTAGATAAGCATCATCATTTCAGAGAAGAGGGCTAAATAAGCAGTAGGACAGTAGCAAGGTCTCTAAGGTGACATTTATTACGCCCCTTTCTCAGGGGCGTTTCCATTATTTCACTATTTTATTTAGTAGATCTTGAGTTACAGTGGGTAGGCATACAGTGTCTCGAGAGCTAGAGCCTGAGAGTCAGAAGACCTGTGTCCTGTGACTGTCACTAATTAAATGAGTGACCTTTGGCAAGTCACAGTGATATTGGAATCTGCATCTGTGATTTTCCTTGTCTCCTTAATTAGACTATAGGCTCCATGAGGAAAGGAAATTTGTATTCTACTTCCTTTGTTGTGTCTACATAATATGGGTATGTTCTATGAATGGATACTCAAATAGATCATAAAAATTAGAGCTAGAAAACACTTGACAAAAATCACCTAGTCCAATCTCTTCATTTTTCAGACAAAGAAACTGAGGACCAGGGATTATCAAGAGATTTACTAAAAGATAATCAGGTAGAAACAGTGCCAGGATTTGAACCTAGATACTTCGGTTCCAAATTCAGAGCTTTTTCCCAATAAAAAAGAGCTCTTATCCCTAATATTGTTGCCTTTCCTTTGGTCAAAATCCATTAGTCCTATTGAAGTTTATTCTGATTCAGTACACCTAACCTTATGTCCCATTAATATCTACACACAAACCTTCTATTCCAGTCATTCCTAGAACACAACTTGTACTTTCCTACCCTTTCTCACTGTGTCTTTTCCATCTCTGCCTTCCAAAATTCATCTTCCAAGGCCTTCCACAAGAGCCACCTCTTCCATGAATCCTTCCCTGATTGTTCCAGCTATAGATGATTGCTTAGGCCTCTTCCATCCTTGTATATACACTTTCACTTTCTTTCTCTCTCTCTCTCTCTCTCTCTCTGTATATATATATATATATATATATATATGTATATATATATATATATATATATATACACACACACACATATAGGGGGTGTATATGTGTGTGTGTGTGTGTGTGTGTGTGTATATCACTAGGACACTCCTTGGTTAGTACCTTGTTTTGTAATTATCTGTGCACCTTTTTAACCTCAGTTATAAGACCATAAAACTGTACAAGTACTAAATCTGATTCATCTTTTTATCCCAAGGGCCTAAAACAGTATTTCAAATATGACAAACAAAATAGACACTTTTTAAATGAATCTATTGGGTGAAAGAAATCTAGTATATTCTTTTTTTTGGTGAGGCAATTGGGGTTAAGTGACTTGCCCAAGGTCACACAGCTAGTAAATCTTAAGTATCTGAGGCCAGATTTGAACTCAGGTCCTCCTGACTCCAGGGCTGGTGCTCTATCCACTGCGCCACCTAGCTGTCCCAAAATCTAGTATATTCTTAAACTGAATGCTGATGCAGATTCCAATATCACTGTATTATTAAGCCAACCCCTAGCTCATGTTTTAAAGTGAGGAATCTTTAATCTGGATCTGTGAACTTGGTTTTTTATAATTATAATTGGCTTTCTTTTTAATCATATGTATTTCATTTGATGCATTAAAAATATTATTCTGAGAAGGGATCCACAGATTTCAAACTTTCAAAGGAGTCCACGAGACAAAAAAGTTTAAAAACCTCTGTTTTAAAGGATTTGACAGAATAAAGAATCATCCCAGTGGTAGCCAACACAGAGGAACATCTCTCTCTCATGACTAGTTTGTATCACAACCCCAGGATCCTAAAACAGTTTCTAAAACCTTTAGTGACCTTCCTAGATTTCTATGATTAAACTAAGGATTCAAGCTAAAAGATCAAGCCCTGGATCCTGGCCACTGGCACTTAACCTAACTGAAGCACTGAGAATGTATCTAGATTAATGCTGCCAATTCAGAGGGCCCAAAAGAGAGTTCTGTCATGTTCAACACTCCTCTCTTTCTGGACTTGACTGGTTTGGTCTATAGCATTTTTCTGGCCTCTAGGGCTCAACCACCACCAAAAAAAAAAAAAAAATCCAATGTCAACACTTCCTTTAAGAGCTCACAGCTTTCCTACTCCCCAAATTCCTACAAATTCCTACTCCCCACAACTCACTTTAACATTAATGTGAGACAAAAATTTTGAGATTCATATCCCTTCTCAAGTTTTTCCCAATATCATACAATTATACAGATTTTATATAAAAGGTCTTGCCCTATAAAGATGCAAAAAAGAGAAACAATCAGCGTTGGAGGTGCTGCCTGAAGACGGAAACGCTCATGCTCTATTACTGGAACTACATAGGATTCCAACTCTTCTGCAAAATGATTTGAATTCAGTAAGAAAAGTCACTAAATTATTTACATCCTTTAACCCAGAGCTCCTATATACCCCAAGCAGGTGGGGAAAAAAAGATACAAGAGACACCAAATATTCAGGGCAGCATTTTTTTGTGGGAGCAAAAACTGGAAACACAGTGGGTGCTCTCCTATTAAAGAAAGGCTGAAAAAAATGTGATATATCAATGTAATGGAATATTACTGTAACATAAGAATCAAAAAATATGAGGAATTCAGAGAAGCATGGGAAGAAATAATTATGATGTAAAAAACAAAAGGCATCAATAAAAAGCTAATTTTTCTAGAAGTCCTGTTCCAATCCTTTACTACGTTCCCTGACCTAGCTCTAGAAAGGGCAATAGTTCTCAAATTGACATCTATGGGCTGATACATTGTGGTATTTCATAAGCTATAATTTAATTAATTCTAGTGGGATGGTTCATTTTGCCTGCTGTAGAAAGCTACAGGTGAAAAATGGTGGAAAAATAGAAACTGAGGTGGAAAGGGCAAGGGTATGGGAAGTAGCTGCTCTTCCTGAATTTGATTTTAATTCAATCTTTCAGTCTAAGCACTGTGAATCACAGTGATGATCAAGAGATGTTGCTCAACTGATTCTATGATGTCTGTGAGGAAAGCATCCACTAAGAGAGACATATATAATGAATTCTGTTCTTCAGTTGTATCTGACTCTTTGTGACCCCATGGACCACAGCACACCTGTACTGTCCCTGGAGTTTTCTTGGCAAAGATACTGGAGTGGTTCACTATTTCCTTCTCCAGTGGATTAAGGCAAACAGAGGTTTACATGATTTATCCAGGGTCACACAGCTACTAAACGTCTGAGGCCAAAGTTGAACTCAGGTCTTCCTGACTCAAGGTCCAGCGCTCTATCCACTGAGCCACCTAGCTGTCTCCATGTAAAAATGATACAGAAAATCAACCTACGATCAGTCACATATAAGACAAATAGGAGCCATGACCTGAAAACTAATTAGCCCCCATAAATAAAGCTATTATCACTATGCTTGCCCTGCACATGAAAAACCAGATGCATAAAGCAATCAGTGACTATGAGCTCCTCATCCAGCTGGCAAGGAAAATTCTGTGATTATTTTTGCTTTGAAGAGATTCCAGATCTGCAGTCAGCATCATGTGGAGCCACAGTGCCACCTACGGGGAGGATGTGGTTTTACTGTTCTAGACCCTGTCCTGTATTAAATAGTGTAGAGCCAAGGCTTCCCTTCAGTTACCAGGCCGAAGCTTTGCACTTACTTGGAAACTTTGTGGTTTCCAGAAGACACTTGTTGGTTAAGACCAGAAATGATTTTATCTTTCTCTTTGAGCTGTCCTTGCTTTTGTTGCCACTGGAGAATCATCACTTCCAACTGTTTTTTCAAGTCCTGTTAAAGGAAAAGTAATATATCTTTAGTTAATGCTATTCAGGTCACCAAGAAAAGGAAGAGATGGCAAATGCTGTTTGAAATTATATTACTATTAATAATAATGAATAACAACATCATGATAACATATAATGAACAATAAATTATAATATATAATTAAGAATAACAACTTTTGTTTATAGTAAAAGTTAAGAAAACATTTTACAGGCATGATCATATTTGAGTCTCACAAAAGGTTTTAGGGGCATTATTTGCACTTTACAAATTAAGGAAAAAAAATGTCTCAAAGAGGTTAAGTGAGTGACAGTGAGATTCTCTGATGCTTCTCAGAATTAAAGTGAATAGGGGCAGCTAGGTGGCGCAGTGGATAGAGCACTGGCCCTGGATTCAGGAGTTCTTGAGTTCAAATCTGGCCTCAGACACTTGACACTTACTAGCTGTGTGACCCTGGGCAAGTCACTTAACCCCCATTGCCCTGCAAAAAACACACACACACACACACACACACACACACACACACAAAGAATTAAAGTGAATAGAGTAGAAGGAATTATGCTCACTGCACACTGCCTCCGTGCTTCCCAGAGCTGCTGCTGCTGCTGCTGCTGCTGCTGCTCTTGCTCCTGCTGCTGCTGCTGCTCCCTCAGCAGCTGTTCCCTGGTTCCTTCTTGGCTTTTTACATGTTTTGGGGTTGGTTTGTTCCTTGAGCCCTGAAATGGGAAAGAAATGTATCTCTGAACTTCAGTTCAGCTAAAGCTATGCTTTTCCCCGCTAGAAAGGGAGTCTTACTCCAGCTCTTTAGAGGGGAAGAGCTATAATGAGGCAATGCTGGGTGGACCAGAGGTGCTCTGATGCACTGATTTGGTTTTATGTGTGTTGTGGCTGTTGAACTGGAAGCATATAAATTTCATGTCACTTTAGACAAAGAGCCACTATTTAATCCTCAAGGTGATAGTAGAGGCTGGCAATGATACTCTACTTTCAATAGGTTTGTTTGGTTCTCATAGTTGAAAAAGAAAAGAAAAACATGATAATTAAGTGAATGTGCCACTATCAGTCAGGGAATCCTTGTAGTTGTGTTAACTGTGATCTTCTCAAGAATGTATTACTAGGGGCAGCTAGGTGGCGCAGTGGATAGAGCACCAGCCCTGGAGTCAGGAGTACCTGAGTTCAAATCCGGCCTCAGACACTTAACACTTACTAGCTGTGTGACCCTGGGCAAATCACTTAACCCCAAATGCCTCACTAAAAAAAAAAAAAAAGAATGTATTACTGCAGGGGCGGCTAGGTGGCACAGTAGATAAAGCACTGGCCCTGGATTCAGGAGTACCTGAGTTCAAATCCAGCCTCAGACACTTAACACTTACTAGCTGTGTGGCCCTGGGCAAGTCACTTAACCCCAATTGCCTCACTTAAAAAACAAAAACAAACAAAAAAAAGAATATTACTATATCTACATCCACAAATGCCATTCCATTAATAACTGTACTCTATTAACAGAATACCTTAAGCACAGTCAATTCTCAATGCAGTGAGTTTTCAGTTATCCATGGGAGGGATTCCTACACTGCCTTTGAGGAAAAATACTTACAATTATTTATTAATATTGTCATCTACTGTGCCTAATTAAAACATTTGTTAACATAAATCTTCCTACCTGCTGAAATACAAACAACACACTATCAGATAATTTCATTAAAAACAGCGTGTTGCCAAGCCGGAGAAAGCATGTGTTGTACACTACACCAGGATGTGGATTTTAAGCTGAAAGGAACCTCAGAGGCTGTCTGGTCTAACCCCTTCATTTTAGAGATGAAGAAACTGAGGCCCTGGAGGTTAAACGACTTGCTTAGGTCCCACATGTAGCAGTAAATAGCCACATCTAGCATTATTTATACTGCTTCCCCACATATCTCTACAATATGGTGTCTTACGTGGTGTCCTAGAAAATCTGTCCTAACCTGATCAAAAGACACCATTACAATGGGTCACCACAATGGAAATGACCTCTTTTTATAGAACCCGTCCTTTTAATGATATTTGCACTGATGAGATTTGGCTTGTTTTTACTTGTACTGGACAAAAATTCTTTTTTAGCAATTAATTTCTAATTACTTCTTCCCAACAGTAATTTATAACTAACTGGAATAAACAAATATTTTGTTTCTAATGTCTTTTTCTCTTCTATTGACAAACATAGTACAGGTTATTTGAGCTAAATGTTTGCAAGAGTGCTTAGAATAACTGGGGGTTAGAGGGGTGGAAGCAGAGGTTTCTATGTAGAAAGCATTTGTATGCCAACAAATAAATGTCTGTTGAACTAGATTGGCTTAGATCACCCCAGGCTAGATTTAAAAACTGCAGCCCTCTGAATTTGTACCCCTGTTGCTCTCATCTACCAGAAACTTTGAACCTTCATTTGAATACATGTGACTAGACAACTCAAATATCTAAGTCACAGAAGATTTCCTGGCATTCAAAATACAGTATATGGATTTTGAAAAGTAATACTAAAAAGTACCCCACATTTGGTCCCCTTATAATCCCCAGGGCTTGTCTTCTTGCTTTGAGGGAGAAGTAACATGACTATTGTTGATGGGTTTTTTTTAAAACTTCTTTCACAAGAAGAAAGGCAGAGTCATGTCCTTACACAAGCAGACAGCTCTGGCCCAGCCAGGCTTACCTGATCTGGAAAGTCTGGAGTATCTGACTGAGTTGGGCAACAGGACTCTTCTTCAGCTGCAGGAGCACACTGGAGATCACACGGGTTCTTTTTTTCTGGTCCATTACTCAGTTGTGGATTTAACTCTTGAACTTTTCCTGCCTCTTCTTTGTTTCTGAAGACATTTGGACTATTTGGAGAAATAATTAACGTGATTTTTAAAAAAACTTTGCTTTGCATCCAAACATTCCTGCTTATTTTACCATCACAGTATCTCTGGGAGGTAGGCTGGGAGCTGAAGTAGACTAGCATACCAGCGCTCTGTTGGGGGAGCTGTACATCAGTTCAGCCATTCTTAAAAATATTCACGGGGCAGCTAGATGGCGCAGTGGATAGAGCACCGGCCCTGGAGTCAGGAGTACCTGAGTTCAAATCCAGCCTCAGACACTTAACACTTACTAGCTGTGTGACCCTGGGCAAGTCACTTAGCCCCAATTGCCTCACTAAAAAAAAAAAATTCAGAAAGCAAATCTGAGGCAAGTCTTTCCTTCAGGCACATTCTAAAACATCAATATTCCAAATTCTGTTTCAAAAGCCTAGAGCAAGCTAAGTCTACAGGTCCTCTAACATCTAAAATCTACTCATAGCACAAAATCTCCCTCCCAATGTAGTGGTTCCTGGTCCTTGTGAGGCATTCTCACCACCTTAATCATCAGGGGCCTTCCCCAACTAATTCCTCCCAAACTTACATTCCTATTTTAATTAACTCTTCTCTTCTCCAGATGTGTTCCACCACTACTTCGCCTCCAAGACGTTGTATTATGACCTTTGGAACCCCTGCTACAGGTCTCAATAAACACCTTTTCATCCTTGAACTTTTTATCCAACATTTTTACTTTCTTTCCTCTCACTTCGACTGAAACCTGACTCTTTCCTGAGAACAGCATATCCCTTTCAACCCTCAAGTGGAGACCACATTTCTCTCCTGATTCAAGGCCGGGAGGAAGTGTTCATGAATATTCCTAATTCCCCATTTCTGTGCCAAGATTATTCATGCTCCACCATCAATAAGTGTTCTTTTTAAGTACAGGTAATGAGTTTCTAGCACCCACTCCCCATCCTTGTCCTTGTCAATTTACCGTCCTCCAGGCAGCTTTCTGAAACTGAAACTAACTGAAACTCAAAAGGTGGCAGTTCGATATCGATTTTGGTAAGACATCATACCAAAAGAAAAAGCTAAGAGATATACCTAAAATGAAATCCATTCAGTAATCAAAGTATATCCACAGTGATGCTTACGGCATTATTAGAAGCATCTTCTAATTATGGGATATGAACTTTGTTGGCTTAAATAACATTTGAAAATACCAAAACTATTTCTTAGATTCCTTTGTACTCTAAATTAACAATGACATGTAATTTGAGGGATTTTACAAAACTAAACACTATGTTTGTTATCTTTTATTAAACTGCCATAGTAGAGGACAGAACTAAGATTTGGGGCAAATTTTACTACTTCTGAATTGCTAGGAAATTCAAGTTGCTTTTAGCCTTAACAGAGAGAGAGAGAGAGAGAGAGAGAGAGTGTGTGTGTGTCTTTGTCCTCTCTTTTTCTCTCCAGTTCAGTCCCCTGCTATCATTCTGGGGGCTTCAATATTCATATTAATGATCCCTCCAACAACCTTATCATACTTACTCCACTTCCTCAATTCCAAGAGAGGCCACTGTGTTCACCCCAACTCAGCCATATACTGTCAATAGTTACCCCCTTACTCTTCACTAACTTTCATGTACAGAATATTGAAATTTGCTACCACCTTGATGCAAGTCTTTATTACTAACCACCTAGACCACATGCTATGTCTGTGTTATCTTGCTGAGGTTTTAATAGCAAGATCTGCTTCTGTATACCAAGACAAAATAATTGTTAAAAAAAAAAAAGTTCTTTACTCCCTTAAGAATACTTTCATGCAGGGGCAGCTAGGTGGCACAGTGGATAGAACACCAGCCCTGGAGTCAGGAGGACCTGAGTTCAAATCCGGCCTTGGACACTTAGCACTTACTAGCTATGCGACCTTGGGCAAGTCACTTAACCCCAATTTCTTCACCAAAAAAAAAAAAAAAAAAAGAATACTTTCATGCTGTTCTATAATTAAAATGAAACAATAGCTTCCTGAAAGGTCTTACACTTTCTCTGTTCTCTCCCTATCTATACCAATGTATTCTTTTTTTTTGGGGGGGGGGGCCAATGAGGGTTAAGTGACTTGCCCAGGGTCACACAGCTAGTGTCAAGCATCTGAGGCCAAATTTGAACTCAGGTCCTCCTGAATCCAGGTGCTTTATCCACTGCACCACCTAGCTGACCGCCCCCCCAATCTATTATTTGTGTGTGTGTGTGTGTGTGTGTGTGTGTGTGTTTGTTTGTTTTTTTACGGGGAAATGGGGGTTAAGTGACTTGCCTAGGGTCACACAGCTAGTATGTGTCAAGTATCTGAGGCCAGGTTTGAACTCAGGTACTCCTGAATCCAGGGCCAGTGCTTTATCCACTACGCCACCTAGCTGCCCCCCAATCTATTTTTCCAATTCTTTTGTTTTTTGGGTTTTTTGGTGAGGCAATTGGGGTTAAGTGACTTGCCCAAGGTCACACAGCTAGTTAAGTGTCAAGTGTCTGAGGTCGGATTTGAACTCAGGTCCTCCCGAATCCAGGGCCGGTGCTTTATCCACTTTGCCACCTAACTGCCCCCCAATCTATTCTTTTTTTTATTATTATTTTTTTCTTGCGGGACAATAGGGGTTAAGTGACTTGCCTAGGGTCACACAGCTAGTAAGTGTCAAGTGTCTGAGGCCGGATTTGAACTCAGGTACTACTGAATCCAGGGCCAGTGCTTTATCCACTGAGCCACGTAGCCGCCCCCCCAATCTATTCTTTTTTTTTTTTTTTGGTAAGGCAATTGGGGTTAAGTGACTTGCCCAGGGTCACACAGCTAGTACATGTTAAGTGTCTGAGGCTGGATTTGAACTCAGGTCCTCCTGAATCCAGGGCCAGTGCTCTATCCACTGTGCCACCTAGCCGCCCCCCAATCTATTCTTAATACCCCCGTGAGAATACTTTTCCTTTTTCACAGACTGGTCATGCCATACACCCACTAAAGATATCTGCAATGGTGCCCTACCACCTACCAAGTAAAATTCAAACTCCCTTGTCCGGTATTTAAGACCCTCTAAAATCCAAAGCCACCCTGCCTTTCCAGAATAGCCCTTATCAGTTCCCCTCTATATACTCTACATATCTGTCCAACTAGACTAATGTCTGTTCCCTTGACACACTCAGTTCTTTTCTGCTTCTGTACTTTTGCTCAAAATTTCCCAGTATTTGGAATGTTCTTCCTCCACCTTTTCACTAATTGAATTCCCATTCATTCTTTAAAGTCCAATCTCAAATGCCATTTCCCCCATGAAGACTTCCTTGATGCCCCTGTCACTAATGTCCTTCTTCCTCAGATATCAAACAGGATTTTATTTTACAACACTAATGCACTTGCTGGGTAAAACTGTTGATGATCGTTATCTGTGTTAGTTGCCTTTTCTCATTCCTCATCTTTCTGGACCTCTCTGCAGCCTGACAGTCAATTACCATCTTCTCCTTGATACTGTTTTCTCTCTAAGTGTTTGTGGCCCTACTCTCCCTGGTTTTCTTCTTATCTAGCTGAAAAAAAATTCTCAGTCTCCTTTGCTGTATCTTCATCCAGCACATGCCTACCGTCCTGGTCCCTCTTCTCTTCTCCTTCTATACTATTTCACTTGGTGAACGATCGAGCCAGTTATAATCTCTGTTAATGATTCTCAAATCTGCTTGTACAGCCCTAACATCACTCCTGACTTTCAGTCTCATATTTCCAGCTGTTTACTGGACATCTCTAACTGGATGTCCTGTAGACATCTTAAATTCAATGTGTCTAAAACCAAACTCGTTGTCTTTCCCCCAAGTCCTCACCTCTTCCTAAATTCCCAGTCACCCAGGCTCAAAACTTAAGTGTCGTCCTTGACTTTTCACTCTCTTACTCCTCCATATCCAGTCAGTCCACAAGTTCTGTCATTTCTGCATTGGTCATATCGCTCATACACGCCCCTTCCTCTCCTCTGATGCTGACACTGCCACCACCCTGGCCCAGGCCTTCATCACCTCACATCTAGATTACTGTATTAGCTTTGTAGTTGGTCTCCCCACCTTAAGTCTCTCCCCATTCAAATCCATTTTCCAACTCAGAAGTCAAATTGATCTTGAATTTCAGGTCTCACCATTTTACCTCCAGCTCTCTCCTACCTTTACAATCTCCTTACACCTTACTCACCCCCACAACACAATCCAGTGACACTGGCCTCCTTGCTGTTCCTTGCACAAAATAAACCATCTCCCAACTCCAGGCATTTTCACTGGCTATACCCCATGTCTGAAATTCTCTCCCTCCTTGCCACCCTAGTTTTTTCAATTCCCAGCTAAATCTCACCTACAAGAAGTTCTTCCCAACCCTCCTTAATGCTAACGCCTTCCTTACTGTTGATTATCTTCAATTTATTCTGTATCTATATTCTTTGTGCCTAACTGTTTGCATCTCATCTTCCCCATTAGACTGGGAGCTCCTTGAGTACAGGAACTGTCTTTTGCCTTTCTTTGTATCCCCAGGACTTATAACACAGTGCCTGGCACATAGTAGGTGCATAAGAAATGCTTGTTGACTGACTGGGTTTTTGTCTTATTCCTTACATCGCTACATGTTTCAACGAGATCAGGGATTGTTTTAACTAAACTTGCTATGTTCCTCAGAACCTAATTGTATTTAATAAATACTTACTGAAAGACAGATGGACAAATGGAAGGAAGCAAGGAAGAGAGAGAGGAGGTAAAGAAGTAAGGGAGAAGGGGAAGAAAGGAGAGAAAAGTAGAGGAAGGGAGGGGAAAAGGGAGGAAAAGAAGAAAAAGGGGAAGAAGACAGGAAGACAGTATGTCAAACAGGGAGGGAAAGTAACTTGTCTAATTCCCAAGGGTTACACAGCTAGTCAGTAGAAGAGCCAAGACTTGAAAAAAAATTCCTAATTATTAATCGCAATGATCTTCACACTATACCACACTGAATCCCAGTATTACTTTAAAAGGAATTACTATGAATTTAGTTGTGTCTCTACTACTCATCAAAATTAGGTTTTGCGTACATTTAAAACCAAAGTCAACTTCACTAGGATTTATAAATTTTTTAAATGAATAATTTCAAGGTTATCCCTTAGAATTAAAAAAAAAAACTCAACTATTCTTTATGGCTACAATTTCACTATTAAGGTCCAAGTTAACTTTACAGAGAATTAGAAACAGCTTTATAAGATGGGTCTTTTTTAATAAGACCTTTTAAAAAATCTTGATAGCATCCAAAATTCCAGTCATGGAAACCAGTGAAATATGACTACAGCAGGAGCTCATTAGCAGGATCAGGAAGAAAAGTTACCTCTAAGAGAAAGGGATATGCACAAACTTACATAATTTCAAGAGTGGAAAGGAGCCTCAGACATAATAGAAGTCCAATTCACACCTGACACATTCATTAGAGAACGCTCTACAACAATTCTGATATGTTTTACATGATTACACATATATAACCTATATCAAATTGCATACCATCTTAGGAAGGGGGAAGGGAAAGCAGGGAGGGAGAAAATTTGGAACTCAAAATTTTATTTAAAAAAAATGTTAAACAGTGTCTTTATAGTGTCTTGTGGCTTTGAAACATGTTGAATTCAGTATTCGATGAATTTCTAGAAGAAAAAAAAATGCTTCAGCAATCGAGGCTTGCTGAGGACTTGTTGAACCTGTATGAGTCAAGATACTGCCATGCATCTGGTCTCTCTGGACAAAACAAAGACCAACTGGTTAGTCTCACAGTAGCTTGAACTCAGGGCAAGACCCCCATATTTCACCATGTACTCTCATGCTTTTTTTTTTTCCTTTTTCCAGAATGGGGGAAAATCACGATCACAACACCATATCCCAGGAATATAATCATCCCCTGCTTTCCCCCTTGGTCTTGGATTTGTTCCTGAACATACCTTTTCACTTTAAATGTTCACTGAATCGCTATGGGAAAATCGAATTTACTCTGAGGCACTGGAGCCAAGGATTTCTCTCCAAGTCATCAAATGCATAGTTAAAAACTCTCTAGTCCATCCCTAAAGTCTACTGGTGTGGCCCATCTGTTGCCTAAGGATTGTGGAACTTCTAGATTTGTATTAGTGCCTTTTAGTGTGTGAGTGGTAACAAAACACTGGATTGAAAGTGGAGCCCAATTAAACTCATGGAGATCCTATCCCAGAGGAAACAGGGCTAGCAGAGCCCAAGGAGAACCAGGCTGGTGAGCTGGCACCAGGAGCAGAGGGGGCGGGTCCCTCATGCTGCCCAGCAGGCCCAAGTCCCCACCAGTTGATGCACGAAAAATGTGAGGAGAGGTGAGGACAAGTGGAGGAAGGTCAGAAAACAAGGAATCTAGCCACGCTAGAAGTTGTGCTTTCCCTGAGAACAAAAGAGCCAACAGACCCAGCCCGGGCTGCTGTCAGCCATCCAGGGAACTTCCTGAAATCTCTTCCTCCTCTTCACAGCTGCTGCTGCCTGCCACCCACATACCACCCATCTTCTGAGCTCTGCCTCAGCCCTCCCAAGAAAGGGAGCAGCAGGTTGGGGGAGAGCAGGGTTCCCCTGGCAAAATAACCTCCAGCATTGGGAGCTCATTATTTCAGACAGCACAACAGCAGCCTCTCCTCTATATACAACCCCATCCCGCCTCCATGTTCCTGAAAGAAATGGATGTCTATACTTAAATTTGGTTTGAGGTCCCCCTGCATATGCCATGATGACTAGTCATCATGGCAGGGGATGTAAGGGAGTGGTGCAGGAAGGGGTGACAGGATAGAGAGGGGGCTAGGGAAATGAAAAAATTGATTTTTTTTAAAGTTGACTCCTGTTCTTTTTAAAAGAAAAAAGAAATAGAAACATCAATTTATAAACTGTCAAGTAAAATATGAAATTTCTGGGGTTCAGAAATGGATTATTTCAATTTACATAGCTCCTTATGGGAAAAATTCTGTCATTACTTGTCACTCATGCCTTCTGGAATCAATTAATGACAAGTACCAGAGTACCATGTATATGTAATTGGAAAAAAATAAAATAGCATTTTTTTTAAATCACACACAATCTTGCTAAGTAGTCCTTCAGCCTTTACCTAGATCTCCAAAGGCAAAGAACTCAATCTTTCATTAGAAAGCTTTTCTATTTTGGACAGGTTTAATTATTAGGCAGAATCTCCCTATATTGAGCAGAAATCTGCCTTTCTAGGTAAACACAGAAAATTGAGATACTGGGTCATGAGACATGACCCCAGGGATTTCTTTCTCTTTGACAGAGAGACTGATTAAGCTGAAGGAGAACTAAAGAAAGTATTTTGAAACAAAACTAGTTTACTTATACTTAGTTGCATAACTTGCATTAACCCTCTGGGTCACAGGGCATACATTGGGTGCAGGCTCAGAATGCTGCCAGCTCTACCCTTCCTTTGAAGAAGCAGTCTTAGATAATCTGCTTGATCTAGCCCAGGGCTTCTTAAACTTTTTTCACTGACCCTTTTCCACCTGAGAAATTTTGCCATGACCCTGGGTATTTAGGTATATAAAATAGGTATACAAGTGAAACTTTTACTGCCAAATGTTTGTGACCCCCAACATTCAGTTTAAGAAGCTTTGATCTAGGGGCAGCTAGGTGGCGCAGTGGATGAAAAACCGGCCCTGAATTCAGGAGTACCTGAGTTCAAATCTAGCCTCAGACACTTGACACTTACTAGCTGTGTGACCCTGGGCAAGTCACTTAACCCCCACTGCCCTGCAAATTAACTAATTAATTAATTAATTTAAAAAAAAAAAAAGAAGCTCTGATCTAGCCTACCTGAAGGAAGGGGCTGATGTAGAATTAAGACTGTAGGATACATGTAAAACAACGAAAGGTTTAAACCAGAGGTGTTTGATGTCCAGAGGGTGAGAAATAGCTACACCTTCACTGACCAGAGGAACACGGAGCATGGGAGCAGAAATAAGGAAAACAACAGTAGCAAGAACCCACAACTCCCTCCGGGAATGGAAGAGAGTGGCAGTAGAGCAACAGAACAAAGAAAGAGTTACTGGAAAACAACAACAACAACAAATTATGCTGATGTGGAAAAGGAGCATCAATTTCCTTCTTCCTAGGTTCTACTGAAGACACTGTACATATAGCTGAGGTAGGAGGGGAAAGAGTAGCTCATCACTTTGCAATCTGATTATTTATGGTTTTAGAGTCACTATATCTTTTACTGTGTAAATAAAACTGATCTGTTTTGATGCCTTGTGATCCTCTTCACTTATAAAAGGAACTGGTGGCAATCCTTGGGAGAGAGCCAGACACAGAAATTCCCAGATTCTACCTGTGTAGGAGCAATGAGCTAAAGAAGTGAAGGATTCCCAAAGTGTACCCAAGTGTCTCATGTCACAAGGGTTATACTTGCCATAAGCTCTATTTGGAAAAAGTGCAAGATCAGGAATCCAATGAAATTGGTGAGAGTGATGCAGTAACAGGGTCATGATGTTCTGGGGCTCATGGTGTTTTTACATATCTCTTTGTATTTGTGAGTAACCTACTGTCAAACCTCTGGCAGAGCTAGTCTGAAGCAGTGGTCTGATCTAGTAAGAAACCAAACCTCCACAAAGAGCTGATTGATGATATGCTACATCACAAAATGACTGTCCTGACTAAGCTTGGACTCTATAGCTTCCACACACAGGTCCTATTTCTGCTTCCAGGACCAAGAAGAATAAATCTAATTCCTCTTCCACAGAACATGACAATGCTTCAAATATTTGAAGACATTAATCATGTTCTCCCTAAGTCTTCTCTTTTCTAGCCATTCAGGCAAACAAAACCTAAAATAATCATGCCATTTACTTGTAGAGTATTTTATTACTTTTAAGCATGTTTACCAACTTTCTCATTTGATATTTCTGAGGCTACGTCAATAAAATAATTATGTAGCCATTTCAGAAAATTCAACAACAAAATCAGTACAACTCATTCCTGAGTATTATATAAGGCAAAATAACCAAGTGAATGACCACATTTAAACTTGTCAAACATTTGGCCAGCTGTTGTATAGAAAAAGTCTGAATAAAACATTGCTACCATGTCTAAACTGGGACCTTCATCTTCTATAAGAATCAATGTCCCTTGTGAAGATGAGTCATTTCCTTTCTATTCACCAAGCAGCTCAGGGCCACTGTCAGTGGTGAGTATACTACTACCAAAGAATGATGAATTTTCAGTTTTCAAACTTTCCATCGAAGTCAAAAGTATGTCACTGTTACTAATGGTAACTATGCTGTATAGCATGTCTTTTACAAGGAACTCTAAGGCCACTAAAGCTTAAGTATAACATTGCTAATGGGAAGATATACAAAGGATCACTTTTAACATGGTAATTGCCATTATCATCATTTCTTCATTAACTTATTGCTTCCTTCCCCCCACAAATGATCTTCGATCAAATGAAATACGAAAGTTATATACCAGTTTTATATTAAAAATTATCTCTCAATAATTAACATTAATAAGAAATAAAACTCAAATAATGATATTTTACATACCCATAATTTTCATAGCACTTTCACATCCATTTTTTCATTTGATTCTCACAATTACCCTATAAGGTACTCAGACCATGAATTTATTTCATGGATGGGTAAATTAAGGCTCAGGAGTATTAAACTACTTGCTGAAGGTTACATAATTAACAAGTGGTAAAACCAGAACTAGAATCCAGGTTTCCTGGTTTTTAGTTCAGTGCTCTATTCTCTACATCATGCTGCCTCTCCAGTCAAAACAAAAAGTCTTTGTCAACCTCTCTATTGCAAAGGGAGTAGGAATAGATACACAAGAGAAAAGCATTTGGGATTTGTCAAGAGAACTAGCAGACTATACTTCATTACCAGGGTCCATTCTCTAAGAACAAGCAAGGGCCATGTCTGGTTCCTGGCCCCCACATCTACTCTAGTGGCAGCCCCAGAATGAGCTGCTCACGAAACACTCAATGGATAGAAGTGAATTAAACTGTTCTGTACTGGATTCAAACAGAACCAAAGTCAGTACCTGAAAGTAAGCAATTAATGGCTACAAAGAAAATGGGTTAGCAATTCCATTTTTCTACAACAAATCATCATCTATCCTCTTGTCAGCCCAAGTGAAAATGTTATATATACGGAAAAGAGTTAAAAAGACTGAGCTGCTCTCTCCCTTGCTCCTAACTCCAGGACTGTGAGACACTAGTGAGGCATTCTTCACATGCAATCATAAACAATGAAGAAGCTGACACTTACCTATGTTCTTTATTTGGCTCTTTATTCTGAAAAAAAGCACAAAGAATTAGCATATCTTCAACTATGTCTGGCTAGGGTAATGGTCTGTCTACATTTAAAACTTGGGAGGTTGATTTGGGGAATGTGTTTGTAAGCTATTTACCTTTGGCATGAGAATTAATAACAAAGGACAGCCTAATTACCTCTCTACTGATACTGGTAGGCTATATGTTAAGATTTAGCTTTTTTGAGCCTATACGGTCCCCAGAGAATGGATACGTAATACTAGCCTACACCTGCAACATGAATAACCGAGTGTGTGAATGAAAGAATAAGCACCTACTATGTGCCAGAAATTGTGTTATATAGTAGGACTGCAGATATAAAAGCGAGCCAGTCCCTGCCCTCAAGGAGATTACACCCTAATAGGTAGATACAAAATACCTAGAGGAGTGGAAGCCAATAAAGGTTTTGGTCTGAGGAATCAATGATTTCTAATGGAATCAAAGAACAAAAATGACTGAAATTGGTCTGCATAAGGCAGTCATAGTACACATTCATAGGCATTTTGATATCATACATTTCCTCCATTTAGATATGTATAGTCATATACCAGATGATTTCTAGACTAGAATCAACTCTATCCAACTTCCAATCTGATCCTCTGTCAGATGAAGTTACCATATTTCCAAAAATACTTACCTTGATAGGATCTCTTTAAAATAGAAAACCTTAAAATTCTGAACAAATAGAAACTTTTTTTTAAAAGTTGTTTTTGGGGGCAGCTAGGTGGTGCAGTGGATAAAGCACTGGCCCTGGATTCAGGAGGACCTGAGTTCAACTCCGGCCTCAGACACTTAACACTTACTAGCTGTGTGACCCTGGGCAAATCACTTAACCCCAAGTGCCTCACCAAAAAAAAAAACAAAACAAAAAAAAGTTTTTGATAGCATTTATGTTTTTTAATGATTTTATTTCTTCTTTTGTATTGCATTTAATCTGGCAGTACAAATATCAATTTTACTACTGTATTCTGGGCCTATGTGACCTGTGACAATTAAGTGTAATCTGCATTTTTCCAGAAAATAGAATAGGAAACAACAATGATATTAGAAAACATCTACTGGCATTACACCTCAGACCTGCTTTTTGGAGGTAAAAAGACAAGTGTATGTATAAGTGGGATGTGTCTAAGTAGGATCATCAGCTTAACTGTAATTTTTGTAGCCGATCTGTTTAAGCAGTTGGGAACTTTCCAAAGACAAATCTTAATTCAAGGCTTTAAAATCAATTAATTTTAAAAGAAGTATTAAATGAAACAGTAAGTTGTAGTATACTAAATAATGATACAAAAAGTATAATAGCAATTACCAAAAAAACCCACATATCTTTTTAGCCAAACTAGTCTATTAACAATTTTGTTTATAACTTATAGCTTAAATTCAATAAAAATAACTGTTTTATTTTTAAACTGACTTCACTTTTTCTTAATCTCAATCAACATTAATACCTGGGGCTATTCTATTTTGCATCTGGCCAAGAGTCTGGCCAGAGAGCAATAAGACAGCTACCCTTATTCATACTATACTTTGACACATGTAAATTTTAATAAGATCTGTTTCTTTCTTATATATCCAGTCAGGAAACAACAAATTTTTTCATCACAAAAACCATGAGTCACAGTTGGCTATGTACTCCTAAGAATACAGGAAATCTGGGTCTAACTACAGGCTCCACTATCAAATCAGGTACCTAAAAAGGAATGAGGCACTAGAGAAAGCAGACACTCTTGAGAAGGTGGAATAAAGGAAGGTTGGTTTTCCTTTTACCCTCTCAGATGTAAAAAAGAAAATCAAGATTTCCTAATGGTTTGCTAGGTGACCAAACACCTGAGGGGAAAAGTACATAATAAAAAATGGTGCTATTGCAATACTGAGGCCTAAAATGCATTTTTTAAGTGATTAGGATTTTTAACTATCTCTAGATAGGAACAAAACTTTCCAAGTAACTATAATCTAGATACTATGAAGCCTTACACATGAAAATATATGTTGAACATAACCAAAAAATCCAGATTAAACCATTCAGGTTCCAGAATGCCAGGACCACTCACTAAATATACATAAGATATCTTAAATTGTTTTAGTTACCTATCTACCTAGATTGATTTTAGGCTCAAAGAGTGAATGGATGCATTATATTCAAGTGTTCAGTACAAATACAGAAAAAATAAATTAGCTATTTCAAATTCTCTTGGTTTTATAATCTCACTTGTTAAAAGTGACAGTCAAGGATTGGTTTTCTGATGACTGATTGTTATCTTGACAGAGTACCTTTAACTTGACAAATATGACTTGGTAAATAATACTTTATTTTAACCATGTATCATTAAGCCAAGAGGCTTAATTTTTTTTCATATGTCAACTTATCATTTGAAGGAACTGTGAGATCTTGACATATATAAAATACCCAATAAATCGTTTCTTTGTTAGGAATTATCCACGCTAACATTCTTTTTACATAGCATTTCCCAGATACTATTTGTAATATGGCTATTACTATTGCTTACCTTCTTAGTCTTATTCTTTTTCTTCTTCTTTGATTTACTGTTAACTTGGGCACTCTGTAATGGACATGTCATTATAAACAATTCACTATAGCAAACATAAAACCACAGGGAATAGTTTGTTATGTATGAAAAATTTCAGCCCTATCCCACATCCCAGGCTTTTACACATGAAACCAAATTAATTGCAACCTTTACTTTTTTAATATTCTACTATCATCATGTAGCTTTTCTAGATTGGGTGAAAGTTACTATTGCTTATGTTGGAAGTCCCATAATCGCACCTTCTGCTCTGAGAACACTATGAAGAAAACAAAAGGGGCATTACTAGACATGCATACAAAGGCTCCAGATGTTCTAAGTCATCACCTGCAACATCAATACTTATATGTACAACAAATGGAAAAGGCCCTTTGAAAACAATGCTTGGATTTAACAAATAATTTCAAGAGCAATTTAAAAACCTGTAACAGTACTTGCTGAACATAAAGGGTATTGTCAAGTCTTTGGGGAAAACATAAAGAGAAGTTAATCCTCTGATTATTCTTTCAGCACTTTCCCACCAGTGACTGAAGATAAATCATGAAGAAGCATCCCTCTTATCTTCTCCTATGCCTCCTTTGGCCTCTTTTCCTCTTTCCTTTCTAGCTCCAAACAGTGAGTGAGGAATGAGGGTTGACTGCAGATATACAGTCAATCGGACAGGGGTGCTGGAAATGTAATCCTTCTAGTTTCTTTGTTTTCCTACCTGCCAAAGGCAGGTTCCCTTAAGATTTTGAAAACAGAATCTGTCAGGAACGTTTTGGGTATAGTTATACATGGTGGCAAAATGGCAGGCCAAATGACCTGTCTTGTCTAATTCCATGTTTCTATAATTAATACGAACTTATACCTCCTGGACATCTTTAATAGATTCTATCGAAGATTCACTAGGTGCTGATTTTTCATCTTTAGGAATTCCTCCTGGCAGTTCTTCTGGGTCTGATTTCATATCTTTAATAGAGTTTATTGGAGATGCATTCTGTTCTAGTATCTCATCTTGAAAGACCTCTTCTGGATTATAACCTAAATATTAGAGACAAAGAATTCAAAATCTGGACACAAAATAACTTAAGCTCATTGTAATTATTACAATAGAGTGGAAAGAGCACTGCACTAGGAATCGAAAAACATGGATTTTAGTGTCACCTTCACCACTTATTAGATGGGAGACCTTGGATAAGTCACTTAACTTTGCTAAGCCTTGGTTTCCCTTCCTCCTTCACACCATTATTTCTAAGACTGAAAAAGTGCTTTATAAACTCTAAAGCAGAGTCTGGCACATAGTAGGTGCTTAATACATGTTTAATGAATTGAATAACAACAAACAAACATATACTAAGCAAACACTGCGTTATGGAATGGGGATGCAGGGGCACAAATAAAACAGTCCCTGACCTTAAGAAGCTTAACTGTTAGGAGGAAGGGAGAAAGGCATGTGTACATAATATAGGGTATAAGGAAAATTGAGACAGAAGAGAGCAGAGATAGCTGAGGAGTAGAAGGAAGGCAGGTTGAAGAATGCTTCATAGAGAAGATAGCACCTGAGCTAAGCTTTAAAGGAAGACACGGATTTAAGAAAAAATAAGGAAGTCCATTCCAGGCACTGAGCATAGGTAATTCATGGAATTGGGAAATGGAGTATTAAGTCTGAGCAATGGTTAATAGATTAGGCTAGTTGGGGAAAAACTAACAAGGCTGGAAAGGGAGGCAACAGGGCCAAACTATTTAGAGTCTTAAATAACAGATTATGGAGCTTATTTTATTTTATAGGTAATGGGAAGACAATGAAAGATTTTATGATCTGGAGGGGCTGACATGGATAGATATATGCCTTTTAAAGAGAGATCTGGGGGCAGCTAGGCGGCGCAGTGGATAAAGCACTGGCCCTGGATTCAGGAGGACCTGAGTTCAAATCCAGCCTCAGACACTTGACACTAGCTGTGTGACCCTGGGCAAGTCACTTAACCCCCACTGTCCCGCCCAAAAAAAAAAAAAAAAGAGAGATCTATTAGATACTAGTACAGTAAAGTAGGTGAAGAAGGGCAGTTAAGTGGCCCAGTGGGTAGAGTATTGGCCCTGGAGTAAGAAAGACACATCTTCTGTTCAAATCCAGCCTCATATACTTACTAGCCATATGACCTTGAGCAAATCACTTAACCCAGTTTGCCTGTTTCCTTATCTATAAAATGAACTGGAGAAGGAAATGGCAAACCACCCTAGTATCTTTGCCAAGAAAAGCACAAATGGGGTCACAAAGAGTTGGGCATGACTAAAAAATGACTGAACAAAATAGGGGAAGCAATGAGCGTTTGAACTAAGGTGATGAGAAAGAAACAGATGCAAAAGTGCTAGAATTAACAGTGATGAGGAGGAGGAGGAGGTATTAAAAATAATATAAGTATTTGAAGCAGCTAGATGGTACAGTGGATAGAGCACTGGCCCTGGAGTCAGAAGGACCTGAGTTCAAATCCAGCCTCAGACACTTACTAGCTGCATGACCCTGAGCAAGTCACTTAACTCCAATTGCCTAAAAAAATATTTTTTTTTGAAAATAAAAATAGACATTCAAATTCTTATTGATTGAATATCAATGAGAATAGAAAGTTTCTAATTACGATTCCCACCATATTACTGTAAGTTCCTTGAAGGCAGGGACTGTGTCATTTTTATCTTTCCATCTTCCCCAGTACCTAGCATACAGTACATGTCTGTTCAATGAATAAATGATACACTTACTATGAGAATTCAGTCCTGATTTCACAGCCACTCCTACAGCATAAAAAAAAAAAAGTTCAGATGTATATACAAAAAAAACCCACCCTATTGTGATAAGACTAGGATTGAGACAAAACACAAAAGATTTCTACATCTGCCTCATTCTGCAACTGATTACCAAAACGGAGACCTTGATTCCTTCTTGAATAGATAGAAACCCCACTTTTGTCTAGGGGCTCTCTTTAGACTTAAATATCAAAATCACAGAAACATAATTAGAAAAGATGACAAACAAGAGTTCTGAGCACTCCATCACATAATGCCTAAGGATACAGGCAACCAAGGGGCAAATTGTTGGTTTGGGAGTTGGTTTCTTGTTGGGTTGTTTTTGTTTTTGTTTGGGGGGAAGGGAGGCGGGGCTATCATTATAGCCAAGGGAGAGACCAGGCTATGATATGGGGGTGGGGGAGGGGTTGGAAGGGGGTGGGGAGATAGAGGTATTTAGAGAGGAAGCAGTGGGTCAAAGGTCAAAGACCAGCCCCAGCAACAAAGAACATGATATGGGTGGGGATAGGGGAAGGGGGCGGGGCTATTCCCTCATCTCAGTGTCCCTCCCCCCCACCCCCCACCCCCGCCTTTTTTTCCCCCCCATTTGAAGGAGATACCTGAGAATACTTGCCACAGCCAGTGAGGTTGGTCAAGAACTAAGAAGGGAAATGGGTTTCTGATGATTAAATCGAAGTTGGAGATTAGAAATAAGGAGGTGAGAAGGTAGCAGAACTCGCAGGAAGGGCCACAGAGATACACACTCGACCACCTCCTGGAGACCTTCTGGCAAAAACTCGTCCCGCGGAAGGGAAGTGCTCCCCAGCCATTGGCTGAAAGAGCTACAAGCCTGCCCCTTCCAGGGAGGAGCTTACTCACCACAGCGCCTCTGACTGGTTGAGGGGGCTGAGTGGCAGATACACCTAAGGGCTTCCTAAGTGAGCTGAACCTAAGCATGCATGTGGAAATATGATGATGAAGACGGGCTTCTTCCCCCTCACCCCTCTCCCACGAAGTATAGGGAAGTCTAAGGACCCCTTCTCAAAATGATGCTCTTAAATGCATAAAATAAAATACACAGGATTACAAAGGAAACTCATCATATTAAAATAAAGCTAACTAATGAAAAAAGCTATCCACTTCCAGAAAGACCTGGTTGACAGTGAGCACAGAGATTAAAGCATGCTTTTGTTCCACTTCATTTTTCTTGCTCTTTTTTTTTTTTTGGCAACGTGGCAAATATGGAAATATGTTTCCCATGCATGTATAATAGGTAGCCCTCTCAAGGGGTGAGGGAGGAGCAAGAAGGAGAGAATTTGCAACTCAAATTTTTTTAAATGAATGTTTTTCTACATATAATTGGCAAATATTTAATGAAATAAAAACATACTAAAAGAAATGAGAAATTGTTAGCAAACAAAAAATCAAACAAAACAATAAATCGGGCCTTTGTCAATTTCCATGGGGGTAAATGCCTGTACTGAAAATTTAACAATCAGCTCTCACAAGGAAGTATGAGATGGTTCGAGCACACCTTGCATGCAATACCTCTCTTTTCATAGCAGAAAGCAAGGAAACTGCTAGGACAGAATACTTTATTCGTTGTCATATATAGTCACTTTTTAAATGTTTTTTTCTTAATTCTTTAGTTTTGGGGGGGTTTTTTTTTGGGGGGGGGAGTGATACAAGGGAGGGAATCAAAGATACATTAGGGAAGGGCATTTCAAAAAATGACCATAAGGGGGCAACTAGGTGGCGCAGGGGATAGAGCACCAGCCCTGGATTCAGGAGGACCTGAGTTCAAATTCAGCCTCAGACACTTACTAGCTATGTGACCCTGGGCAAGTCACTTAACCCTCATTGCCCTAAAAAAACCAACAACAAAAAGATTAAGTGGCTTTGGAGCATTCCTGAAAAAGACGCCAGAGTTACATTCAAACACAAGACTCAAGAGAAGCATAAAAAGTTGAACATGAAAGAGAAATCATAATGTGTAACTCCTAAAAACTTTATCATTATTAGGGAAATTAGAAGGAATCTACATAAACAAAGGGCATGGATGTGAGTTGATTATGTTGGGATAATCTAAAAAAAATGAAGGGGTGAAAAAGTGACATAAACACTGGAAAAAAGGGGAAAAGAGAAAGAATGAGGAAATTTATCTCACATAAAAGAGGCACACAAAGAAGAGCTTTTACAGTGGAGGAAAAAATGGGGGGTCAGCACTTGAACCTCATTCTCATCTGAATCAATTCAAGGAGCAAAGAATACACACCCATACACACACACACACACACACACACACACATTCAGTTGAGTATAGAAATTTAACTTACCCAACAGGGAAGCAAGAAGATAAGAAAAAAGGGAGAAGGGTGATAAAAGGTAGGGGTGGGGGCAGCTAGGTGGTACAGTGGAGAAAGCACGGACCCTGGATTCAGTAGAAACTGAGTTCAAACCCGGCCTCAGACACTTAACACTTACTAGCTGTGTGACCCTGGGCAAGTCACTTAACCCCAATTGCCTCACCAAAAAAAAAAAAAAAGGTAGAGGTGGATTAAGGAGGCAGTAGTCAAAAGCAAAAAAAAGAAATCAAGAAGGATCAATAGGGGGCAGCTAGGTGCCGCAATGGATAAAGCACCGGCCCTGGATTCAGAAGGACCTGAGTTCAAATCTGGCCTAAGACACTTGACACTTACTAGCTGTGTGACCCTGGGCAAGTCACTTAACCCCCATTGCCCCTCCAAAAAAAAAAAAAAAAAAGAAGGATCAATAGAAGAAAATCAGATGGAAGAAAATACATAGTAATTATAACTGTGAATGTGAATAGGATGAATTCACCCAAAAAACAGAAGCAGATAGCAGAATGGATGAGAAACTAAAATCCAACACTATGTTGTTTACAAGAGACACACTTAAAATAGAAAAACACATACAGAATTAAAATAAGGGGTTAGAACAGAAACTATTATGTTTCAGCTAAAGAAAAAAATTAGGGGTAACAATCATAATCTCAGATTAAAGCAAAAACAAAAGTAGACCTAATTTAAAACTATAATCAGGGGCAACTAGGTTGCACAGTGGATAAAGCACCAGCTCTGGATTCAGGAGTACCTGAGTTCAAATCTGGCCTCAGACACTTGACACTTACCAGCTGTGTGATCCTGGGCAAGTCACTTAACCCTCATTGCCCCACCAAAAAAAAATAAAAATAAAAATATAATCAGGGGAACTACATTTTGCTAAAAGGTACCATAGACAATGAAGTAATATAAAAATTTTTTCCATCAAGTTTCTCTGATAAAGGCCATATTTCTCAAATACATGGGGAACTGAGTCAAATTTCTAAAAATAAGAGCCATTCCCCAACAGATAAATAATCAAAGAATATGAACAGGCAGCTTTCAGAAGAAATCAAAGCTACCTATAGTCATATGAAGAAATTCCCTAAATCATTATGGATTAGAGAAATGCAAATCAAAACAACTCTGATAACACCTCACACCCACCAGAAATGACAAATGCTAGAGGGAATGTAAGAAAATAAGTACACTAATGAACTATTGGTATAGTTGTGAACTAGTCCAATCATCCTGAAGAACACTTTGGAATTATGCCCAAAGGGCTATAAAACTGTGCATACCTTTGACCCAGCAATACCACTACTAGGTCTATATCCCAAAGGGATCAAAGAGAAAGGGAAAGAAGCCACATGTATAAAAATATTTATAACAGCTCTTTTTGCAGTGGCAAAGACTTGGAAATTGAGAGGATGTCCAACAATTGGGGAATAGGTAAAACAGATTGTGGTATATGTGATGAAATTTTATTGTGGTATAAGAAATGACAAGGGGGATAGTTTCAGAAAAACATCTGAAGACCTATATTAACGGATGCAAACTGAAGTGAGAAGAACCAGGAGATCATTGTACACAATAATGGAAATATTGTAACGATGATAAACTGTGAAAGACTTAGCTACTCTGAAAAAATACCATGATCTAAGACAAGCTCCGAAGGGCTCTTGATAAAAAATGCCTTATACATCTAGAGGGAGAACTGATGAACTCTAGGAACAAAATAAAATATAATTTTCTCACTTTATTTTTTTTGCTTTCTTGTTACATGGCTAATATGGAAATATGTTTCATATGATTTCACATGTAAAATTAATATCACATTGTTTGCTGTCTCAGTTGGGGTAGGAGAGTATGGGAGGGAGGGAGAGAATTTAGAACTAAAAATTTTAAAATAATATTAAAAAGAAAAAAGTGGGGGCAGCTAGGTGGTACAGTGGATAGAGCACAGACCTTGGATTCAGGAGGACCTGAGTTCAAATCTGGCCTCGGACACAACACTTTCTAGCTGTGTGACCCTGGGCAAGTCACTTAACTCCAATTGCCTCACACACACACACCAAAAAAAAAGGAAGTAGAAAAAAGTGGGCTCAGGGAAAGACAGCAAAAACCACACTGGAAAATATGACTCAGTTTCAAGCAAAGAAAGAAGTCAAAGGCTTGTAGTTAACTCTAAAGTTTTATACATTTTAGTCTTATACATACTTTTTTCAAGAGTAAAGGTTAGCACAGCCTGATAAGTAGTCTGCCTGACAATATCATTACCTGCTAAAATAACTATGTGAAGCAAATAAAAAAAAATTATGAGTTCATAAGGTTGGCATGTCATTAAAAAGGAATTTTGAGAAGGCATCTACACCCAATAAAAGAGAAAGATATTCCACATTAATGCTACTTTATAGATGTGGTTTCCCCTTTAAGTTGACCATTTTGGTTACCAAAATGGTCAAGGCAGCTCAAGAAATAGATAAAAATACATAATGGCTCTTATCCTTCTTCCATTTCTGCAAAAGATGGTGGTGGGGTGACTTAAAATATTGACAGGTCGTCTTAAAACTATAGTTTTAGGACCAATACCAATATAGTAGCACTCTCAATGTTCAACATCCAATATCCAGATTGTTTATGCCCTACTGGAGGAACTAAAGAATATCCATTATGACATTTTCACTATTGGGACATAAAAAAGATTTGACTAAACGGAAAGATAATTTAGAGGCTCTGCTCATAGGAAGAAAAGAATTGGAGAATTGGTTCCATCATATACTCAATGATAGCAAATATATTATTCTGGGAGCGTTTATTCACCTGACTTTGCAGTGATCAGAAGCATAAGTATCATGGAGCAATTACAGATTTCTCTTGGTGAAGGATGAAGTAGTAGAGAAGATTCAGTAAAAATTTGTAGACATTATAAAATCTATATTTTGAAGCTTGACAACTTCAATTCAAAAGCAGCCACAGGGAAAGACAAAAGCTATGCTGGAACACATGGTTCAGTTTCAGGGAATGAAAGAAGTCAAAGGATTATTGCTTATTCTGAAGACTTACATGTTATTATGAATATTTTCCTCAAGGAGGGAGTCAGAAGGCACTAGATGTGGTTAGTATTAAACAAGAGAATTTTTAAATGAAATTTACTACAACTTAGCAGAAAACAAATGAGTGTTTATATAAATATGTCATTTCAGAATCAGCTATATCATCAGACCACCCATCAACTGACCAAAGCAAAGTTTAAAATAAACACCAAATAAAGGTGAGAAGACACTAAATGCAATTATAGCAGTTCATACCTGATTTGTTTAAATAAGCAGTCAAGAGGGCAGCTAGGTGGCGCAGTGGATAGAGTACCGGCCATGGAGTCAGGAGGACCTGAGTTCAAATCTGGCCTCAGACACTTAACACTTACTAGCTGTGTGACCCTGGGCAAGTCACTTAACCCCAATTGCCTCACAAAAAAAAAAAAAAAACCTAAATAAGCAGTCAATTCAGAAACATAAAGAATGGATAAAAGTGAGGATATTGGTTCTGAAAATAATAACTTCTAAGAAAAATTAATCCATTGCAAAAATTTGCCAAATACTTATGATGAGACATGTTACCCACCTTGTGACAGAGAAATAATGGTCTCAAGAGTTCAGACTGAGACAACAATTATGTGTGTGTGTGTGTGTGTGTGTGTGTGTAATATATATGATGGATAACATAAAACAAAGCCCCTGTAATAAACATGTATAGTCAAGCAAAACAAATCTCCACTTTGACCATATCCACATGTGCATGTGTGTGTATGTGTGTGTGTGTGTGTGTGTGTGTGTATTGTTGTTCAGTCATTTCAGTAATGTCCAATTTTTTGTGATCCCATTTGGAATTTTCTAGGCAAAGAGACTAGAGTGGTTTGACATTTCCTTCTCTAATTTGTTTTACGGATGAGGAAACTGAGGTAAACAGGGTTAAGTGACTTGCCTAGATTCACTCAGCCGTGTGTGAGGCCAGATTTGAACTCATGAAGATGAGTCTTCCTGACTCCAGGCCTGGCACTCTATCCAGTGTGCCACCTAGCTGTGTGCATTATAAATGGTCAAAGTGGGGATTTGTTTTGCTTGTCTATACATGTTTGTTATAAAGGCCTGGTTTTACTTTCTTTTTCAATGAGGAATGGGGAGAGAGGTGGTAGAGGGAGAAGGTAAATTTTGGATCATTGCAAAAATCCTTTTTAAATTCTTAAAAATGAAAAACATTTTAAAGTTGTATAAGTTGACTAGTGCAAGGGAGAAATAAAGTAGTCCTTCTGATCATTATGAAATGAAAAATAAATTGCATGGGGAAAAAAACGTTGCCAAAAACGAGGAGGCTAAGAGAGCCCATAGAAATACATGACATTAGAACTATAAATGACCTCAAATATCATCTAGTTTGTCATCTCCATTTCACAGATTTGAAAAATTGGGGCAGCTAGGTGGTGCAGTGGATAGAGCACCAGCCCTGGATTCAGGAGGACCTGAGTTCAAATCTGACCTTAGACACTTAACAATTACTAGCTGTGTGACCCTGGGCAAGTCACTTAACTCCAATTGCCTTACCAAAAAATTAAAAAAAAAAAAAAGGAAGAAAGAAAATTAAGCAAATTGGTCAGTCATATGACAAGTTTAAAGCAAGGTAAGACTTAAACCTAAGCCTGCTAACTACAAATCCTATGACCTTTCTACTATGAAAACTCAATTACTGGGGGCAGCTAGGTGATGCAGTGGATAAAGCACAGGCCCTGGAGTCAGGAGGACCTGAGTTCAAATCCGGCCTCAGACACTTAACACTTACTAGCTGTGTGACCCTGGGCAAGTCACTTAACCCTCATTGCCCCACCTAAAAAAAACACACACGCACACACAAAAAACCTCAATTATTGTTTTCAAAGCACTAGAGAAGAGGATGATAGAAGATTATGAGTAAAATCATCTCTTGAAACAGTGGAAGGGGAAAAAGGGCAGCTGAAGAAAAAAACAAGATTGATGAGAACTTGGAATGAGGTCCAGGTAGCCCAAAGTATTCCAAGATTCATAGATAAAACTGGAATATAAGATCTCTGAAAGTAAAAATTGTTGCATATACATATTACATGTATATTCTGGTACCTAGCACATAATAGGCACTTAATAAATGTTTCACGATTTATTGTGGCTAGAGCACTTGACTTGCAAACCTAGGTCCAAACCCTACATCAGACATTTAATAGCTGTGACCCATGATAAGTCATTTGACCTCCCTTGGCCTCAATTTCTTCATCCATAAAATAAAGAAGTTGGACTCAGTGACTCTTTCCAGATCTAAATCTATGATCCTATTCAAAAGGGAATGTATCCACAACTTTGTATTTCAGTGCTTCTCATTAACTGATAGTGTAAAGAAGGCATTGGCCCCTATCCCTCTGGTATCCAATGTTCCATGTAAAGAAGTAGAAATTGCACTGACAAAAATGAAATTAGGAAAAATCTTTTAAGCCTAGATAAATATGTATAAAAGAAATACACACAGGAGATGACTTTAAAAAAAATTCAAGGATCAATTAAAAATATCTCTCTAAGAACACAAAATTCCCAAAGAATGGAAAAGCTCATGTACAGTATTTTTACTGAAAAAAAATGACCAAGAAGACATTGGTCATTCATTTCCAGGTTTCTCATTTATGTAAAACTATAATCAAAAGAGCAATAAATAGTCATACAGTACATGTAAGGAGGCTGGAGCAAGCTGCCAACAACCACATGCTTACACATAGTAAAATATAAAGCACCCCTGAAGATAGGTTGGTCAAAAAGGAGGTGAATCAGCCAGGTATGGAGAATGAGACACAAAATCTAGTACACTGAAACCCTGGAGATACTAAATAAATAAGGGAAAGATATGGAGTAATTTGGTAGTACATAGATGGCAAATTTCTGTGTAAACACAGATCAGAATTGCACAGGATGAAAAAGCGCTAAGGGGTACTGATCTGTAGCAGTGGAGGGAGAATATACCCTGATATAAAGAGAAAATCTTTTAAAGTAACAAATTCTTTCAAAGAGGTCTCTCTGCCTGTATGTCTAAAGTCCTTCAGAATTGGGACTATCCAAATATAATTAAGTACAGTGGTTTATACACAGAAGGTGTTCAATAAGTGATGCTTACTAGCTGCCATATAGTTAAAGCAACATGGTAATTAATGTGCCAATAATCACCAGAATAATAATATTATTAATAATAATAATAATAGCTAACATTTATATAGTGCTAAGCACTTTACAAATATTTATCTCATTTGATCCTCACAACAACCGGGGGAGGTAGCTATTATTACCCCCATTTTACAGATGAGGAAACTGAGGCAAACAGCATTTCAGTGACTTGCCCAGGGTCACAAAGCTATTAAGTATCAGAAGCCGGATTTGAACTGAGGTTTTCCTGGCTCCAGGCTCAGCACTCTATCCACTGCAGCACCTAGAATATACAATAGTACACGAACATTTCAGCTACCTACTCAGGGCCTTATCCCATCGAGCAAGTAACCTCTGGGAACTAAATGACTCCATAAATTACACAAAAGGTAGGTGAATCCTTTGCAAATTTGGAAATTGTACCAAATTAGTAATCAGAAATGATTACAAGGAGTTACAGTTTACTTGGACCTAGACATGTAAACTGAACTGATGCTCTCTATATAGATCATCATGGCAGAGATCTGCACCTTCATAGAAAATAAACTGGGGGCAGCTAGGTAGCACAGTAGATAAAGCACCATCCCTGGATTCAGGAAGACCCGAGTTCAAATCCAACCTCAAACACTTGACACTTGCTAGCTGTGTGACCCTGGGCAAGTCACTTAACCCCCATTGACCTGCAAAAAAAAAAAGAAAGAAAAAGAAAGAAAGAAAGAAAGAAAGAAAGAAAGAAAGAAAGGAAGGAAGAAAGAAAGAAAGAAAGAAGAAAAAAGAAAATAAACTGAAAATTAGCTTTCTCATTAGAGATACTACAGGTAGGTTAATCCAGGGAGACGACTCTTTTGCTATTCCTTCTTTTAGTAACCTTTCCACAGGAGAACAATGAAAACAATATCAACTGCTGTGGCATGGGAAATCAATAAGTATTTCTGTCTGCAAACATGTTTTACGTGAAATTTCAAAATTTCTGTCCTGTTACAAGATGGAGTTTTATTTATTTCATCCTGTGGGATTACACGTTACAACATATTCACTAAATCAATATTTTTGCTTTATCTACATGTAACACAAGCATAGGACAACTTTCCAGGAAAAAAAAAAGATAAAAAATTAAATGAAACCTTTTCCTTTTAAATTTAACTTCTGTATTTTCGTAGCTTCGGTGGCTGGTAGAGTTTTGGATTTTTTAAGACAGCTGTAAGTAGAAAAGAAACTCATTTAATTTACTGTAGGCAAAAAGAATCCCAAAATTTCTTCCTGGAATGGAACAGGCAAGACAAAAGAATCATGAAATTCTAGAATTTGTCTCCCCTACTCTTCACCCCACAGCCAGAGCAGGGTCAGAAATTAAACCACCTGCTCACTTCCTACTCAAAGAAGAAACTTCAATTTATTTATTATTGTCAGGGATGCCAGTGACTTTAAAGTGCATTTCTATAGTTATAGCTCACCTAAGGGATTTCTTAAAGGGCCTATAATGCACTATAAATGAAAACAAAAACCTCTTGCTAGGACACACGTGTGTCTACGGTTAAACAATGCTATAAAACTATTTCTTTGAGACAGTATTCTCATGATAAATCAGTGGAAAAAAAGTAGAAATTTCTCAAGATTTAAGAGGTAGTGTGCTATAGTCAATAGAGAGCTATTCTCAAAAGAAGAAAGATCAGGATTCAAGTTCTGCCTCTGACAAGTGGCTGTGTGACCCTGGGCAAGTAACTTAACCTCTCAGTGGTCTAGACAATTCTCTTAGTCTATAAATTTCAGAGAAGGGGCCAACCTGACTTAGTAGAGGGAGTTTCCTCATTTTGTAGTTCCCTCTCCCAATGCAATTACAGGTTCATCCCCATTCCCATTTGATATATATCTAACAATCAACACTAGAGATTAGGGAACCTCAGAGATGAAAGGGACCTTAGAGATCATCTCTTCCAAAGCCCTTCAATTTATAGGTGATGAAAATTAGTCTAGTTCATTGATTTGCCCAGTCTCACAAAGCCAGGACTGAAGCTTAGGCACTGCAGAAACTGAGAATTCCAGCATCCAGGGCAAATACAGCAGTGGGGAAGGGAAGTAATTAAGGAAAATGTGCCCTGGGAGTCTGGTAGACAAGTTCCACTATGGGGACAAAGTGTACATCTCTAAGATAATGGCACCTTTGGGCCAAACCCTGGTATCACCCAGTTCAGCTGCCCATTAAGTGATCTTTCCTCTATATATACACTGTCTCTTTCAATTTATTTTTACGTATTAATGGGAATAATCAGTGATGGGCTTTAAGTCACTTATATGCATGTAAAATGCTTTCCAAACTTTAAAGTACTATATAAATAGCAATTATTATGATGATGGTGATGGTGCAGTCTTCTCCAACACATATTTTTTCCACTCAACTACCACTTAAGGATTGTAAAGTACTTTGCATATATTAGCTCATTTTATCCTCACAAAGACCAGGTGCTATTATTATCCCCACTTTGCAGATAAGGAAATCGAGGCAAATGAATGCTAAGTGACTTGCCCAGAGTCATACAGATTTGTTGTGGTTGTTCATCCTTGGTTCTCCAAGAGGACGGCTACTAAGCAGTGGAGGTGGGATTTGAACTTAGATCTTTCTAAGTCAGGATCCATCTCTCTATCCACCATACCACCTACCTGTAGTACTTTTGCGTAATTGGGATCCTCTAAGGGAATGTACCCCCAGCTCATGTGCCACCACCTAGACAAGGCCTAGACTGATCTATGCCATTACCAGTGCCCTCTCTACTCTCCAGAAATTATTTGCAAATTACTTTGTAATGTATAGCATGTTTATTTTTCTGTATAAGTATTTGCTCAGATTTTTTAAAAAATTAAATAGATAAATGGGTGAATGAATAAATGAATGAACAGGATAAAAGCTTCTTGAAAGTAGGGACCATCTAACTTTTGCACTTGTATCCCTAGTACCTAGCACATAATAGGCATTTCACAAATGCTTGCTGACTATTATGTAAACTATCTCTGGAATGGAGATCATTTCACAGGCAAAGCTCCTGCTTCCCTAATTGATAGAGTCTTTTCTCCTCCTTCACTATTTACCTACTCTTCTTTCCCATCAGTTTTCCTTCTCAGGACAGAGAGCTATGACTATAATTTATACACATGCTCAGTATTTGGGTGGCTTTTGAGAGTTCATAGGAAACTTTAGCATCAGAGCATTCTAGGTCAAAGCATGAAGCATGGCAGGAAGTTCATACTGGCTTTGGAATTAAAAGCCCTGGGTTTTAATTCTGATGAGATACTCGTTCTCTAAACAACTACTTAAATAAACCACTTCCTACCTCTGGTTCTCAGCTTCTTTGTAAGAGGAGAGGATTAGAATCTTCTGGCTCTAAATCCTACACCCTATAAACTTGAATAAGGAAATATGTTCTAATTCTGGGAAACGTTCTCTCCTACTCTCAAGAAGGGTCATTTTCACACGTTAGGAAAATCCATCTCTACATTGTTTTCTTCCTTTTTAAAGTATCTGAATATTACATAAGTTAAATGAGAATTTCATTCTAATTCTCTCATAAAGAAAATCCCTGGTAAGCTTTCTGGAGCTCTAACTATGGAAAAGACATCATAAGGAAAAAAGTAACTAAGATATAAATTCAAACCATAAGTAGCTACAAAGAGTCAGGGGATTGTGAGTGCTTACCTTTGCATACATTCATCCTTTTTTGAAACATCAAACTACCAAGAGAGGCAAAAAAAAGGTAAAATTAACACTAAAGTACATTTTTTAAAACCTTTCTCTTATATTTCCTGACCTTTGATATGAAGAAAGTGAAAGAACTGGAAGACTATCAAATGAAAGATGGAGAAAAAAAAATAACTAGTCTATACATCCAGCCCTAGTCTTTCTTCTGAGCTAAAATCCCATATCACCTAGTGAACATTTTCCATCAGATACCTTGTAGGCATTTTAAACTCAACATACCCAGACAGAAGTTATCTCCCACTCCCTTCCTAACTTTCTTATTTCTGTTGCAGGTACCATCATCTTTTCAGTATTATCTTCAACTCTTCACTCTTTTTCATTCCCCAGAACCAATTCAATCACTAACTCTTACTGATTCTACTTTCACAACATTTCTTTCACAACATCCAGTTCCTCATTACTCATCCAAGACACTACTCTAATTCAGTCCTTAATCACATTTCACCTGGATTACTGCAAATGATCCATCTTCATTACTCCCCCCTTTGTTTCCTTTTGTGTATTGTTTCCCTCCCCCGTTAGATTTTAAGCTTCAGGAAGGCAGAGACTGTCTTTTTTTTTCTTATCTGTATCCCCAAAGCTTAGCACAGTGCCTGGAACATTGTAAGGGCTCCTAGACAGCAGGTAGATTTTGGAGACAATTATCACATGGCTAGTAAGTGTCTGAGGCTGGATTTGAACTCAGGTCCTCCTTACTCCATGCTCTATCTACTACACTACCTAGCTGTCCCTGAAGTTTTAAGTAGGACAAAGAATAGAACGGTGTAGGAGGACACAATTGGATTTGGAATCTGGGTCATGGGCTCCTATTCTGCTACTGCTCCTTACTACTACCTCTGTCATCTTGGTTTACTCATTTAACATTATTGGTACTTTGTCCTGTCATTTGTAATATGAAGGGTGCTCAAGTGACTTCCAATTCTAAATCTATAATCACCCTGTTTCGGTTTGTGAAATTGACAGGGATATGGTAGAGATCAGAAGCTAACTAGCTATCTTTCTCTTGAGTCCATATTAATTTCTTGTCCTCCATATCAGTGTCCAAATACTCAAAAAAATTGTAAAGAGATGAAAACAATGCCATAATTCTATTAGTATAATCCAAGTTAGGGGCAGCTAGGTGGCACAGTGGATAGAGCACCGGCCTTGGATTCAGGAGTACCTGAGTTCAAATCCAGCCTCAGACACTTAACACTTATTAGCTGTGTGACCCTGGGCAAGTCACTTAACCCCAATTGCCTCACTAAAACAAAAACAAAAACAAAAACAAAAACAAAAAAAACAAAGTATAATCCAAGTTAGAAATTCATGATTTCAGGGTAAACTTGTACAGGTTCTGTTTAGAGTCTGGATGTATTTTCTTTATCAATCAACCAACAAGCATTTATTGACTGCCTAATAGGCAGGCTAGCACTACAAAATTGGTTTACAAATGGAAAATTAACACTATTCTTTCTATTGTTATTGTTATTGTTATTATTATTATTATTATTATTATTCCAAATCCTATTCTGATGCCTTACTATGGCTCTGAATTCTTAAAGATAACATCCATGAAATATAAATTCAGGTTCGTTGCTCCAAGTTAGAAAGGGCTTGAGATTCATTGACAGGCCATGTCAATACCAATACAGACCAGTCTTACTAAACCTTAGAAACTGTCACCATGTTGGCCACCAGGTGATAAAATGTTCTGGCTAAAGCAAGTTCTGAGGCCATCCACTAAGGCATGAGGGGACTATCATCTCTAACAATGGAGGGAATGTTTACACTAATCACAGATCTTTAAAGTTTTAAAATAAAGTATGATGGAGCAGCTAGGTGGCGCAGTGGATAAGGCATGGGGCCCTGGATTCAGGAGGACCTGAGTTCAAATCTGACCTCAAACACTTAACACTTACTAGCTGTGTGACCCGGGACAAGTCACTTAACCCTCACTACCCCGCCAAAAAAAAAAAATGCATATTAGATGATCTCTAAGATTCTATCCAGCTCTAAATCTTAGGATCCTCTAAAATCTCCCATTTTATCACCAAACCAAAGAACTGTGGCTAAAATCAGGGTTTCCTCACTAACAGTATCTGTTCAAGACAAGGGTTGAAAAAAAAACAATGTTGTAGAACTGTCCACTCACCAGATTAACAAAGACTCCAAGTCCTTCGCATTTTCGCATCTTTACAATGTTACCAGTACATCCTTTTTTCAAACACGTTTTTTCACAAAAACTCTAAAAATATATTTTTAAAATGAAAAGGTAATCAATTAGTGAATGCCTCTACATTTCAAAGGATAAGCAAATTTAGATTACAAATTCCTCAAGAGCAAGCACATCTGATGTATCTGTCAAGGAAACTACCATTCCTCCAGACCCAAACCCAAGTTTGCAACCATCAAGTCATACTTGACTCTTCATTCTACCTTCAGTCAGTTGGCATGTCTCTATCATCTCTCAGATTCAACCCCATCTTTCTCCCCACACAAGCAACCACCTTACTTTAGGTCCTCAATCACCTCTAGCCAGGAAATGCTCTGGAATACTCTCTCACCTCACCTCCACCTCTTAGGGTCCCAAGCTGCCTTCAAGGCTCAGCTTGGGTGCCATCTCCTCCATGAGGCCTTTCCTGGTTCCTCTCATTTTTTGTACTCTTGCCAAAATCACTTTGTATTTATTTACTCTGTCTATATCCTGACTTCTGTATCTGTCAACATGCTATGTCACCCCAAGAGAATGTAAGCTTTGTGAGGGCAAGGACTATCTCACTTTTATATTAGTACTGCCAGAACCTAGCACAGTTGTCTAAAGACTTTTAAGTAGGGACTTAATAAACATTTGTAGATCAATATATTCTCAATGAGTTAATTTACATTTCAGAAATCAGTATAACTTCCTACAAAGAGGAAAAGATTAGAACCCAGAGGAGCTGATAAAACCAAGAGGAAGAGGGTGCTGGCCAGAGCCCTGAGATAGACCCCTACATAGTGGGATGAGGTATGGACACAGTTCCTATTGAAGGAAGGAGGCTGAGAAAGATGGATCAGACAGATAGGAAGAGAACCCTGGCAGATCAGTATCACAAAAAACCCAGGAGGGAGACAGAATGTAGAATTCTGTGCCCTAAACTTGTTTCTGACATTACTAACCTTCTTGGGTCATGCTGTTTTCTCTCTCTTGATTTCCATTTCCCCTCTGGTATAATAAGAAAATATCTGCCCTCCTATCCCTGAGATATGTTAAGTACTTAGAACTTCTTAAAAGAAAAAAGTTCCATAAACCCAAAGCACTTTGTTGAAACTCTCAAAGGTTTAAAATGTATTTATCTTCTTCTTGAACAACACAAATACTACAGATTCCAAATTATGGTAATTAGTTCACTGAAGAGGATAACTGCCATGGGCTTGGGTTTTAGACTTCTAAATTAACTCGAAGGGTAGAGAACTAATTTCAGGGTTGTATGATTTTCAATATGTGATTATGGATTTACTTTTGAAGAATATGTTAAATCAGAATTTATCACTGTGCTCCACCCATAGGGAATGTTAATATAGTTTTATTGTCTATGTATTTATCCAGAGACAAATGACTCTGTTGTTGGTGTGCCCTTGATGGATTTGGCAAAGAAGCCATAGTGTATCTCTTAAACTATTAAGTTCCTTACAAGCAAGGAAAGAGCCACTGAATCACTCTGCAGAGCAACAGCAAAGCAGCTCATACAAGGAGGTGAGGAATGAAGAGACGTCAATGGAAGTAAACTTTATTCAAGTTTTAACAGTAACACTCAAATGCAATACCTCATCACTTTTTCCAGAATGGTTTATATTCTTGAGCTTTTCCCAACAAATTCTATGGAAGTAGATACTGCAGTTTTCACTGCAAATGAGATGAACAAAACCCTATAAAAGAATAAAAATATGTCAATATGAAAGTTTTAAACTATGTACGGGATGCCTCCATTAGTAACAAATCTAGATTACTTTGGCACCAAATCCAGTATTAATTTAAAAAAGCATTGCTAAGCACAGGGCAATAAAAAGCCCCAAGGAAACTTTAGAAGTCATAGTTGACTATGTATAGCTACATTTCAATAAAATGCCCTATAAACTAGTACAGACAAAAGAAAGGCAGTCATTTATCAACAACTCTCTAAATGAGTTGTGTGTAATTTAAGATTCTAAATGTGGATTCTAATCTGTTCCCCCAGTTTTGGGGGAAACTGACTAAAATCACTGATAAAACAAGTTTAGGTTTTTAAGGGTTTATTGGAAAATAGAAAGAAAAAGATTGAGAAACAGAATTCCAACAGCCTGGCATTCCTATCTTTCCTCAAATTTCCTGTGAAGTCCTCTGCCGCCACCACCACCCAGTCAGGAACCCAAAAAGCCCAAGCGCTCTCCGCGCAGGCTCCCTTTCCTCCTTCCTTTCTCCTCCCAGAAAATAGGAGGCTCCTCAAGTTGATTGGCTGGTAGCCTTGATAGACAGCACCCATGAGCAAACGTCATTTCCTGACGCCAAGGAAATGCCACAATGTCTCTGAGGCATTTTCCTCATGGTGGAGCTTTCCCACAGCAAGTCTCCAGTAGGTGGCATCATTCCAATCATTACAGTTGATATGCAATATCTTATCCATAAGAAGAAAGCAGAAAAATCCTGATATGACAAACTTTGTGCAAGAGGACTATACCAGTAAAGTACCATAGATAATGGATATACTTTGAGGTTTTGTTTATTTTATTCCATAAGTGGTTTTTCTCTTTCCTTCTCTTTTCCTCTCCCCTTTTTCTTCTCTCTCTCTCTCTCCCTCCTCCCTCTCCTTCTCACCTTCCTCCCTCCCTCCTTCTCTTCCTCCTTCCCTCCCTCCCTCTCTCCCTGTCCCTGTCTCTATCCCTTCCTCTCCCCCTCTTTCTTTTTCCTCTCTCTCTCCCTCACTAACACCCTTTCTCCTCATAGTTTAAGGGTACAGACTAAGGGTTAACTGACTCATCTGGAAAGCAAAACCATAACTTTGGTGTAATTAGCTTGATACTCCACCTAACTGGACTAAGTTGAATAGTCACAAACCTACTCAGAGTATCTACTGGCATATTTTATAAAATGTTTTTGTCAGGATCAAAAAGAGCAAACTTTCTCTATATCAGGAGTCCTTAACCTTCTTTGTGTCATGGAGCCTTATGGTAGTCTGGTGAAGCCTAAGGACCTGTTCTCAGAATAATTTTTCAAAAGCATAAAATAAAATATGTAGAATTGTACTGATATAGTTATCAAAATACTATTTAAAAATAAAAAAAAAACAGGTTCACAGACTCTAGGTTAAGAACCTCTACTGTAAATGAAACTATTATTTAACTTATCCAGAACAAGCCAGGAAATGGGATCTTATGAAGCATCTCTAGAGATGTCTCCTAACAAGTGAAAACAAATAATCGGTATAGTATACAAAGATGTTAAACGAATAGCTGTTGCACCTTTTCTTGAATATCTTGATGTGACACCATGCCTAAACATGTTGATCAGCCTCTTCAGGTTTAACTAGACTCAACCACCTAAGATACATAGATAATACAAACACACAGGACCATAAAAAAAAAATACAGCCCTAATTTGCACTTTTCTAAGGCACTCAACATTCAACATTCTTCCAAGGGTTTTTTTCCCCACATGGACAAATCAGTGAAGACTGGTAGGCCTTGAATTACAAGTTCCTCAGAGCTTTCTGTCCTCTCATCCTTACAATAACTGTTTTATTCTATTCGAGGGGAATTATCCAAGTTTCTTTTGATTACATATATGCTTTCTCACTGATAAAGAAAATAAAATGTATTATAATCCATTGTTTAAAAGTAACAAATAATAAATTTGAATTATGATGAAATGAAAGGTTTTTAAAGTAATATTTTAACCAACATGTGGATATTTTTTAACCTACTGTAAATTTCAAAATTTAATAAATTCCAAGTTTTTTCAGTTTTATGAAAATGACAATACCTTATATTTAGATTTCTTAAAAATATCAGCCTCACAAGACCGCTCACAGTCTGGAGAACTGCAAATAGTCTCCATTTCTATATGATTTTCATATTTTTTAATATAGTCATCAAGAAGATCCTGTTTAAAAAAAAAGAAAAATTTATGCATTGACAACTATTAAAAAAAGGTAAAGAGACTGGAAAGAGGAGGGGAAGAAGTAAAGAAAAAGGAAAAAGAGGAGTGAGAAAAGGAAGAAGAAAAAGAACAAGAGGAAAAAAGGGGAGGGGGGAGAGAAAGGGAGGATAAAGAAATGAAGGAAGGGAAGTAGGAGGTAGAGACCAGAAAATATTTCCTAGTCTTGGATTTCACTGACTCACAAAATCTCAGAATTGAAAAGGATCTCCGAGATTTATGCTTACTAAACTAGTTTCTTTGAGTCTCTCTTTCCTATGTCTTTTATAAATAGCTTAATCATGCTAAAGGTTGTTTTTTGTTTGTTTGTTTTATCCTTCTCCTAATCCACAGCAAAGTCCCCTTTCATTGGCCCTTTTCACTTGGGAAGTGTCTTACTTCTTCCTTCCTACTACTCAGTTTTCTTCTGAGCTGAAAGCAATTTTTTTTACCTTCATATATTTCAGCACTCACTTTTCTGTTAAAAGACCCATAGTGAGAACAAAACTTTAGGAGTAATTTTTATCATAGCAAGATGAGTAAAAATTACTAAAGCTCAAAAGACAACCTAATGTTACCTAAAGTTAACATCTTTCTCTGAAGAAAACCAATTGAACTGACTTTGAACTGGCTGTTGTTTGTCCTTCATCTTGAAAAGGATCATGACGTCCTGGTAATGTCATGACTTGCAGTGAATTGGATTTTTAAGTGAGAGGGGCTGTGCAAGGTCACCAACCTCACCCTCTCCTCCAGAGCCATTTGGGTCCAGTGACAAGATACATATCAGAAAAAAACAATTAAAAAATTAAAAAACAATTTAAAAAAAGATACACATCAGGACAACTGGAGATGGCCCCAGATGTTTAAGGCAATTGGGATTAAGTGACTTGCCCAAGGTCACATGGCTAGTAAGTGTCTCAGTTCAGGTTTGAACTCAAGTCCTCCTAACTTCAGGTCCAGTGCTCTATCCACTGAGCCATCTAACCAGTAACTTTTAATTTAGGAATTTTAGTACATTTAGTCCCCTCCTACTTTCTACAACATATTAACAGATTGCTCTGTGTAACTAGGTAGAGGTTCTGAACTTTATTTGAGTTTCTGACATCTGCCTATTTAAATAGCCCACATCTTACATAGATAATTGTTTGTAACAATTCAGCACAAAGTTTGTGTGTTCCGACTTCACTTTTGGCAGATGATTCTAAGCATTATAACACTACAGATCTCTTAGACTTAAATGCTTTCTTACTTGAAATGTTTGAGGTAAGTCTTCATCTTTTATATGGTCTATACCATACCAGTTTTCATTATTATCTTTTATTTCTTGCTTGCTTTTTTGAAATTCCAGTAGTCCTCCATTATATCTATAAAATAATTTTAAAGACCATTATCTCATACATATATACACATATGTATACACACACATAGAAAGAATGTATATTCTAATAATTATTTTATAGCCTCATTGCTATAATAAATTTTATTAATAAGTTACAATAATAAATTTCTAAAGTGAAATGTTAAAGAAAACAATTTTGATAGAACAAATATTTTAATAGTGCCTGACTTTTATTTAATAGCCCCAAGCTTAATACTATTCATCCTTCTCCAGTTACATTTAACATATTCATTGATTAATTCAGTGGTGGCATTCTACTGAACAGCAGACTGACATGGTAGAAAGAATAGAGAGAAAACACAGGAGTCAGGAGAAGTGGGTTCAGCCTCTGCCTCTGACATTTCCTAACTGTCATTTAATCTCTCAGACTATGTTTCTTTACCTGTAAAACAGGAATCCTAATATATGTACTTCTTATGTACCCCACAGGACTGCTGTGAGAAAGGTACTTTGCCAACCTTAAACTACAAAATAAACGTGAGCTATAATTACTTGTATCTGCAGCCTGAAAGTCTCAAATAAGAACAAGCTATATACTCTACAAACAAACTAGTAAGCAAAAAATGATGTCTCTCCCTACAAAATACTATCAACATTTTCTCCCAGATCCCTCATTTTTGCAATAAGCAATTGTGAGAGTATATAGAAGCGAAAGGAAGTGTTAGGCTTCCAACTCCTTTCCCTTCTTTGCAAAGGGAAGAAGACGTAAGCAAACAGAAAAGGGGAGGGAAACAGTGATAGGACAAAAACTCTCTTCCCATAATGCTATGGATTCAGAGTATATGCCCCAAAATTACCAAATAATGATTGGTGTGAGACAGAACCATGGGGAATACAGGAGAATTTTGGGGTGGATGGCAGTGATGAAGGGAAAAACAGCAAACAAGAAAAGCTTCTGGGAGATGGTAAATAAGGAAATTTAACCTGTGGCATTGGGCAGAGACTGTCAGGCTACTTGCTAGGAACTCCTAAGGCAAATCAGAAGCTGCAGAAAAATTCTGGAAAAGATAGCAGCAAACAGGAGTGCCTAAGACAAAGTGGAAGTTACTGTTTAGGGTGAAGACATCAATAGCAATGTTGAACTCACACCATGATCCATAGGAAGATTATAATCATGATTTGTGACATGTTTCTTTTGCAGAGGCTATGACCCAAACTGCAGAAAAAGAGAATGTGGAAGCTCAACTTGAGCTTTACCTATAATAATTCCTTTTTTAAATCCTTATATTCCTTGCAATAAATTTGCTTTAAGCACTAACACCTTGAAATTCTCAAGGGAAGAAATCCAAATTATCTATAACCATACTGAAAAAATGTTCCAAATCACTAATAACTAGGAAATGCAAATTAAAATAAATCTGAAATTCCACATCATAACCATCAAATTGGCAAAGTTGACCAAAAATAAAGGAAAATGAGAAATGTGGGTGGGTCAGTGGGAAAACATACAGAGGATTGATGTATTGATGTTGATGGAGCTGTGTGAACTGGTAAAGTCATTCTGGGAAACAATTCAGAACTATGCCCCAAAAGTCACTAAACTGTATATACCCTTTGGCCAGGTGATAAGAGACATCAAAAATGAAGGAAAGGAGCAGCTAGGTGGTGCAATGGATAGAGCACTGGCCCTGGAGTCAGGAGTACCTGAGTTCAAGTCCAGCCTCAGACACATAACACTAGCTGTGTGACCCTGGGCAAGTCACTTAACCCCAATAGCCTCACTTAAAAAAAAAAAAAAAGAAAGAAAAATTTATATATATATATATATATATATATATATATATATATATATATATATATATATATATTTTTAGCAGCTCTTTTATGGGGGCAAAGAACTGGAAACTAAGGATGTACCCATCAACTGTGGAATGACTGAACAGATTTTGGTACACGAAAGTATATTATTCTACCATATGAATGAAAGGGGTGTGTTCACAGAGGCCTGGAAAGACTTGTACAAACTGAAGCAAAGAGAAGTGAGAAGGACCAGGAGAACAATTTATATTAGATCAATGATATTGTATAAACAACTTTGAAATGAAATTCTTAATTTAAATTAAATTCTTAAATTCTCTGATGGGGTGGGGCAGCTAGGTGGTGCAGTGAATAAAGCACCAGCCCTGGATTCAGGGAGGACCTGAGTTCAAATCCGGCCTCAGACACTTACTAGCTGTGTGACCCTGAGCAAGTCACTTAACCCTCATTGCCCCACCCAAAAAAAAAGTCCCTGATCAATGCAATGACTTAATATATTTCTAGAGGACAGTTAATAATTTATACGAACTAAATTTTGACAGAGAAGTGATAGATGCAGAATAAGACATACATTTTCAGACATAGCCAAACAGGGAATTTGTTTTACCTAATTGTTCATATTTGTAACAAGGGCTTGAGGGCAGCTAGGTGGTGCAGTGGATAGAGCACCGGCCCTGGAGTCAGGAGTACCTGAGTTCAAATCCGGCCTCAACACTTAAGAGTTACTAGCTGTGTGACCCTGGGCAAGTCACTTAACCACAATTGCCTCACTAAAAAAAAAGAAAAAAGAAAAAACAAGGGTTTGCTTGGTTTTTCTTTTTCTTTGTATTGGGAGAGGAGCAAGAGAAAATAAATGCTTTTTTTTTCTATTAAAAGTATTTTTTTTTCTACTTACATGTAAAAATAGTTCTCAACATTTGTTTATACAAGCTTTCCAATTTCAGATTTTTCTGAAAATAAATGCTTTTTAACAAAAAATACCTTAAATAACACTATAGCATTTCATGACTCATCGCTTAGTCTTTTTTCAGTCTTGTCTGACTCTTTGTGACCCCATTTTGGTGTTTTTGTTTGTTTGTTTTGCCAAAGACACTAAAGTGATTTGCCATTTCTTTCTCCAGCTCTTTTTACAGATGAGGAAACTGAGGCAAGCAGGGTGAAGTGACTTGCCCAGGGTCACACAGCTGTCTAAGGCCAGATTTCGACTCAGGTATTCCTGGTTCCAGGACTGGTACTCTATCCACTGTGCCACCTAGCTTCCCTTCATGATTCATAGCATACAGCTTTGCTGGAAGAACACTGGTATTAACTGTAGATGATTTTGTTTCAGGAAAGAGGTTGGGTTCACTGAAAGCATGGTACAATTTCCCAAATAAGACAACCTCACTCTCTTCCTCCTTTTTAGTTCTGTTCAGTTCAGTCTAGTTTAACATCTATTTGTGGCATCTCTCCAAGATGTATTTAGTGATACACTAATCCTATAGGCTGTCTGTCAATCTAACTACATAGGACAATATTGTAAAAATAATCAGCAGGATACTCTATTTTGGTATGATCTTCATGTGTAGGAATAAAATAAAAGGTTAAAATCTGTGACGTTATACCAAAAACTGAAAAAGTTTTTGATCTTATCATCAAAAAATCAAACTATTCAGATGCTAAGCCAGCATCCAGAATAGGAAAACTGACATTTCTGACATTTTAGTTAGAATGGTTATTTCAAAATTATCATTAGAAACTGCACATCTCAAAGCTTAGCTAATGTTTTTCAAATTTGTAATACCCAATTGAATTAAGTCTGCTTCAGTAGTTTTATACAAGATTGGCTCTTAAATTCAGTGAACCCATTTGGTTATTAAATGAAATCATTACTCTTCAAAATGGAAGTTGCTCTGCATATGAACTTCTTGAACGCAAAAAGCTAATGCTGAACCACTATATACCTTTACAACATAAAATTCAGCTGAGGGGAAGCATCACATTGGTGTAAAATATATAATAACCTTTGGCCTCTAAAGTATTTGTAGCATGATTTGCCCTTATGCTAAACATAATCTCATGTTTTAAACTTCATTAGGTAATGCTTTGGGGAATAATAATTTGAAAATAGATTTGCCTGTCTGTATGGGTAAATCATTTCACTTTCCCTACCACCTGTGATGTGATATGACTTTTGAGCTTCACTTTTTTTTCCCCCAAGGCAATGAGGGTTAAGTGACTTGCCCAGGGTCACACAGCTAGTGTCAAGTGTCTGAGGCTGGATTTGAACTCAGGTACTCCTGAATCCAGAGCCAGTGCTTTAACCACTGCACCATCTAGCTGCCCCTGAGCTTCACTTTTTAATGGAGATATTTTATACTGTTTAACTTGAATAAACAATAGACCCAGAATTCTACAGTGTTTTCTAATCCCCAGTTCAAAACCACACTGGTTTATATGGGTGTAAAGAGGGCCAAGAAGAAAGGCCTCCACCTTCTCTTGCAGTAGGCAGAAATGAGGTTTGATGATGATGTTCACAGGAGCATCTCACACACTGTTGAACTCCACAGGAAGTTATCTGAAATAATTAAACTCAGACAAAGACCAGCAGAGAAGTTGAAAGACAGGGAAAATCCTTTAAAATCTAATCATAGGAAAGGTAGAAAGGTGTGCAAAGTAGCTGGTAATTGGATTCAGCTAGAAACCTCCTTCTCCACCTCAGCTGTGGTCAGCTTCCATTGGCACTGGTCCTCTGGAAGCTACCTACTAATTGCCAATCAAAAGTAACTGAACGGGGCAACTAGGTGGACCAGCAGATAAATCACCAGCCCTGGAGTCAGGAGTACCTGAGTTCAAATCTGGCCTCAGATGCTTGACACTTACTAGCTGTGTGACCCTGGGCAAGTCACTTAACCCCAATTGCCTCACAAAAAAAAAAAAAAAAGAAGAAGAGATCTAAAAGGAACTGAACAAGCTAGCTAAGGCTCTCCTAAGACTACTATAAAATTATCAGAAACTAACCTCCTAGCTAGGCAAGCAAGTAGGGCAACAAAAAATTTGTTTTGGTAGGTTGTCATAGCGAGTTGTCACAGCAAGTTGTCACAAGAATTATCAACAGAAATAACAGAAGGCTGCAGACGGAGGTTCATATAGTAGAATGCAAAGGAGATTCTACATAGATGCAAACCATTGCAAAATGGGCAAGTAATTGCTTCTTGTGGTTCAGTAATTTCAGATTCTTAGATGTTATTTGGGGTTTTCTTGGCAGAGATCCTGGAGCAGTTCGCCATTTCCTTCACCAATTCATTTTATGGATGAGGAAACTGAGGCAAGCAGGGTGAAGTGACTTGCCCAGGGTCATGTAGCTAGTGTCTGAGGTCAAATTTGGATTCAGGTCTTCCTTACTCCAGGTCTGGCACTCTATCCACTGTACCATCTAGCTGTCAATAAACTGCTACAAATTCACAAAAATATAGCTTGCTTTTGCTTTTTTGAAGAGGGAGGGGGTAAAAGTTCTAAAGGAGGAATTCTTAATCCAAGGTCCATAGACCCTCCCCTTCCCAAAAGGGTCCATGGATAGATTTCAGAGGTTATGTGAACTTAGGTGGGAAAAAGTTATACCTTTTATTTCATTAACCCTTACCTACAATTTAGCATTTCCTTCAATTATGAATTTAAAACAAATAAATAACATTATTCTTTGAAGGGGCTCATAAACTAAACCATATTACCAAAGGGGTCCATGAGAAAAAAAAAAGACTAAGAACCACAAGCCTAAAGAAATATCTCGGGGCAGCTAGGTGGCGCAGTGGATAGAGCACCAGCCCTGGATTCAGGAGGACCTGAGTTCAAATCTGGCCTCAGACACTTAATACTTAACTAGCTGTGTGACCCTGGACAAGTCACTTAACCCCAATTGCCTCAAAAATAAAATAAAATTTAAAAAATTAAAAAAAAAAGAAATATCTCTAATTTAAATATCATTAGGGAAAATTAAATGTTTCTTAAAAACTAGAAGAAAAGCTTCAATTTCTTTTAAAGAAAGGAAAAATAAATTAAGAGAAAAAAAGAGGGGAAAAGGGGGCAGCTAGGTGGCACAGTAGATAAAGCACTGGCCCTGGATTCAGGAGGACCTGAATTCAAATACCACCTCAAACACTTGACACCTACTAGCTGTGTGACCCTGGGCAAGTCACTTAACCCTCATTGCCCTGTACAAAAAAAAAAGGGGGGGGGGCGCAGAATCTAAAAAGGCAGAAGTAATTCCTGACTGGAGCTGTATGAAGAGTGTTTGAAGTTGATACAGAACAGACAGCAAAGAAGAAGGTTCTCTGTATACTTAGAACTAAGTTAGAGGTATAAGGATTCTCCCATGGAGGAGTAAATTGGCTCCTACAAGGCAAAAGCAGCTTTCCTTCCCTCCAAGGAACAATGAATCCATGTCAATGTCCATGGATGACATGGGGGGAAAGGATACCCAGTCAGGTTCAGAGGAAAAAGAGATAAAGATCTGTGGTTCCTGATTTCCAGCTAAGGAGTCATAGTTGACATGAACAATAGAGCTCTATGGTCTACCTCAGGTATGTATCTGGGATATGACAGAGACGCTCCCAAGATTGTTAAACATGATGACCACTCTGGGTACTTCATGTAGGAGAAAAAGGTACTGCCACAGATATCTAGTAATTACTAGGCATTATAAAGTCTAGAGACTGGCAATTGACATTTTCACCATTGTAACTGTAACTAAGAGAGACAGATTTGGGAACATTTAATTAAGAAAATATCTGAGAACAGAATTTGGATTTCTGGACTAAAGCTTAAAACAGAGGAGCAGCGGGGGCAGCTAGGTGGCGCAGTGGATAAAGCACAGGCCCTAGATTTTGGAAGATCTGAGTTCAAATCCGGCCTCAGACACTTGACACTTACTAGCTGTGTGACCCTGGGCAAGTCACTTAACCCTCACTGCCCTGCAAAAAAAAAAAAAAAAATAGAGGAGCAGCAAACATCTAATAATGGATATTGCTGCCTGGGGTCTTGCCCTCTGGGAAGTTCCCAGGGCCCTGTCCTATTTAGTATTTTTTTAATGATTTAGATAAAGACAGATGAAATACTTGCTAATTTGCATGTAAAACAAAATTTGGAGGTATTGCTGATGTGATAGATGATAGTCCATGTCCAAATAGACCCCCTTGGGCTAGAATATATAGTTATGATAAACGTGAACAGGGGCAAATGAATTTATAAAAACCAGCTTCCTAATACATGATGGGGGGATGTAGCTAGATAACACTTCCTGTGGAAAAACAAATCTGGAGACTTTCATGGGCTTCAAGCCCAATAAGTCAGTGGTCGAATATGGCAACCAATAGAAAGCTGATGATGTCTATATTAGACTACATTGAGAGGTAGTCTACAGAATGAGTAAGTAGTTCCAAAATACCCTGCCCTCATGATATCTGAAGTACTACATTCAGTTCTGGGTGTCACATTTTGGGTAAGATATAGACCAGTCAACAAATGCTCATAAAAGATTGAACAAGATGGTGAGAAGAATAAAGAACATACCATGCTTATACTGGTTGAAGGAACTGGGGATCAGAGGAAGGGATACTTAAAGGAAAAATGATAGCTGTCTTCAAGTATCTGAAGAAGTATGTATGGGGCTAAAATTCTAGCTAAACTATCTAAAATCTAATGAGTGGTTGCCAATAAATTATAAGCTTTAGCAAGAGTATTTAAGTATTTATTACAGAGCATTAGGATCAGAGAGAAAGGTAAAAATCTAACTATTTCTGAGACCCTATCATCCGACCCACCATGGTGAGGTCAGGAACCGAAAGAGAGAGAACCCCTCCCCCAGGATGTGCTTCCTACTTCATGTCCTCCTCCCAGAAATGGGAGGCTCCTCAAGTTGATTGGCTGGTAGCTTTGATAGACAATACCCACAAGCAAACATTACTTCTTGACCCCAAAGAAAAGCCTCATGGCCTTGCCCTCAGAGGTCTTCTCCTTATGGTGGAGCTTTTCTACAGTAAGTCTCCAGAAGATGACGTCATTCCAATCATTACAAGTGCCAAGCAAAAAAGGGGTTAGAATTATTCTCTTTGGGGGCAGCTAGGTGGCGCAGTAGATAGAGCACTGGCCCTGGAGTCAGGAGTACCTGAGTTCAAATCCAGCCTCAGACACTTAACACTTACTAGCTGTGTGACCCTGGGCAAGTCACTTAACCCCAATTGCCTCACTAAAAAAAACAAACAAACAAACAAACAAACAAACAAAAAGAATTATTCTCTTTGGCTACAGAGAACAGTAAAGAACAATGGGTAGAAATTACAAAGAGATGGTTTTAAGTGTGATGCAAGGAAACAAGTCCTAACAATTGTTGTTATTTTTGTTGTTGTTTAGCCATTACCCCATCTGGGATTTTCTTGGCAAAGATTCTGGAGTAGTTTGCCATTTCCTTCACCAGCTCATTTTACAGATGAGGAAACTGAGACAAACAGGGTTAAGGGACTTGCCCAAGGTCACACAGCTGGTACATATCTGAGGCTGGATTTAAACTCAAGAAGATAGTCTTCCTGATTCCAGGTCTGGTGCTCTATCTACTGTACCATCTAGTTGCCCCTTCCTCACAATTAGAGTTGTCCAAAGTAAAATGGGTTGCCTTTAAGCATTGTGGGTTTGTTCTTATTGGAAGTCTTCAAGCAAAGGCTGAATAGCTACTTGTTGCTAAAGCCTTAAGGTGAGGTATGAGTCAGATTAAATGACCTTAATTATACCTTCAAATTCTGAAATTCTATTATTCCCTGAAATAAACTGTGAAGGGAGGGAGGGCAAAAACTACCAATATCTGGGGCAGCTAGATAGCACAGTGGATAGAGCACCGACCCTGGAGTCAGGAGTACCTGAGTTCAAATCCGGCCTCAGACACTTAACACTAGCTGTGTGACCCTGGGCAAGTCACTTAACCCCAATTGCCTCACTAAAAAAAAAAAAAAACTACCAATATCTACACCAAAGCAGAAACCAGGGAGAGGAAGGGATATAACATACACAGAAAGAAAAACAGTTCTAGAAATGCTCAAAAATTCACAAGAGGGACAGCTAGGTGGCACAGTGGAAAGAGCACCAGCCCTGGATTCAGGAGGACCTGAGTACAAATCCAGCCTCAGACACTTAACACTTACTAGCTGTGTGAGCCTGGGCAAGTCACTTAACCCCAACTGCCTCACCAAAAAAAAACAAACAAACAAACAAACAAAAAATTCACAAGAGACAATCCAAGAAGCAATCAAGCCATGAAACCCTTGGGTCTCAGATATCTAGACTCAACTGCACAAAGCATGGGAAATATGGTAAACTACAGCTCCTAACACAAGGAAGCAAATTAAAACCCACAACAATCAATAAGATGGGGAATGATGAGGTGCATGACTAGAATATGAATCTCGAAGGTTGTGCCTTAATGAAAATGAAGAGAACAGGTAAGTGGTAGAGCAATATTATATATTAAAAAGATCTGCTCATGGGGCAGCTAGGTGGTGCAGTGTATAGAGCACTGGCCCTGGAGTCAGGCAGATCTGAGTTCAAATCTGACCTCAGACATTTAACACTTACTAGCTGTGTGACCCTAGGCAAGTCACTTAACCCCAACTGCCTCACCAAAAAAAAAAAAAAAAAGATCTACTCATGAGGAAATTCAAGAACTAAAAGAAAGAATCATGGTGGAGACTATCTTGGCAATGGAACAGAATACCTGGACAGAAGTAAAAAAAAAAAAAAAAGGTGAAAAGTTTAGAAAATGGTTAACAAGGGATTTTAATTATTTAGAAATCAAATGGATCTCTTCTTTATTCCAAAAACAGAACTGCTGATAAATTCTTGGCTTGCCTTGATGGTGAGTTTATTCTTCAAAAGGCAGAGGAATTAACAAGGAACAGCTACGTTGACCCCAATTCTAACCAAGAAAGAGCTGGTTGCTGAATAATGGAACCTGGGGGAAAAGTGGCCACTCCAACTGAGACTTCACAATAAAGAAGAAAATACTGGAAATAAATCTGAATATGCACCTAAACTTTGCAAAGAGTGGATTTCAAAGGTTCTGAGAAATTTTCTCATTTTCAAATGGCCAAAAAACCTATAGGGCAAGTCAGCCTAAACAAGTATAAAATACGGAAGAGAAAGCTAAATAATTTGTTTAAAGAAAAGATCAAGGTGTCATAATGAATTCCAAGTCCAGTTCTACAATATGACAGCATTCTAAGTTAAGAGAGTTAAGGAGCATTGGCCTTGGATTCAGGAGGATCTGAGTTCAAATCCAGCCTCAGACACTTGACACTAGCTGTGTGACCCTGGGCAAATCACTTAACCCTCATTGCCCTGTTTAAAAAACAAAAAGAGAGAGTTAAGGGGGTTAAGAGAAGAAAGAAAGGAAAGGGAGGGGGCAGCTAGGTGACATAGTGGATAAAGCACCAGCCCTGGATTCAGGAGGACCTGAGTTCAAATCTGGCATCAAACACTTATGACCCTGGGCAAATCACTTAACCCTCATCCCCCCCCCCAAAAAAAAAAAAAGAATTAGAGCTTTCCAAATGTATAATGAAAGGCCATGGAAGATGCTAGGTTGTCATGCAAAGGCAGGATGACCATGGAAGTTGCTGAGAGGACTATTATTTAGGTCATTAGATGATCTCTTAGGTTCCCTCCAACTCTGAATTCTCTGATTCTGAATCTGGCTCAGCTGTTTGCCATCTATGCAATCTGGGTCAAAATCACTTTCCCTTCTCTGGACCTGTAATGAGCTATCACCTGTCCATATTTAAATCCCATGATCCTATGATATATTATTATTTGAGTTCCCGAAGTTCTTATGGTGAAATAAGGAAAACGAATCTAAGTTCTTCAGAAATAGCCACAACATTCATGCACCACTGAAATGTCATTTTAGCATACAGAACAGAGTACCCTTTCATATTAAATTAAAGTATTTTGATAAATCTTTCAGTACAAAGTACATTTTTACATTATGATTCTTCAGTGAAGCATATTTGGAAAACAATAAATGATGGCAGCTGCTTTAAAAACAGTACACGATTTAATGGTTTAAAAAAGGCCTTTACTCTTTCTTGCTCTTTATTCTCCCCCAGTACTTATCATTCCACAATGAACTGCGGTCCCTGGTGACAGCATATGCTGAACACCATTTTTAAACATAAAATGTAAGAAGAAGAAATATATATAAAAATAGCACTAAGGCTCTCAAGGGCTTACTTTAATGGGAGCGTTTAATACACACCTCAGGCGGATTGGAGCCCCAGGTTCAAAGCACTCTGGAGACATGCATTAACAAATCCATAAAATATGCTCTGTTGTGTTTGACGGATGGTGTAAGGATAAAATGCTTCCATTTGGAACATCTATTTATGGTACAATTCAAAGCTACATGAGTAGTAGTCGTACCAATATCCCCACTCTCATCTAACATAATTCTAAAGTTTATTGTCTAAAGTCAATGCAAAAAAAAAAATGTTTAAAAAAATGATTTTGTTATGAAAGTGGAGGAGAACCTGAGGAAAAGATAAGAGAACTATGATTTCTCAAAGTAAAACAATATTTTCAGAATACTGTCCATAGAAATACAATGCAACAGACTCAAAGGCAAAAGAGTCAAGTTGGTAGATCAGCTCTACAGTTTACTAGACTTAGGAACTTGGGCGAATTATCAAATTCTGAGTCTCAGTTTACTTATCTGTCAAGTGGGGAAAATCATGCGTGTGTTATGGGGCAACATGAGGATCAAATAAGCAATGTCTGAAAAAACATTGTGATAAGTGGTATGATACACATAAAAAGAAAAATAGCCCTGGAAATGCTCAAAAGTTTGCAGGAGACAATCCAAGAAGCAATCCAGCTATGAAACCGTTGGTCTCAGATATCTAGACACAAAGCATGGGAAATATGGTAAACTATAGCTCCTAAAAATACCGGCTATTTAGTATTATCCTGCTTATTATTAGTCCTTACTACAGGATTTTTTCTATATTATAAAATCATATAGGGGCAGCTAGGTGGCGCAGTGGATAAAGCACCAGCCTTGGATTCAGGAGTACTGAGTTCAAATCCGGCCTCAGACACTTGACACTTACTAGCTGTGTGACCCTGGGCAAGTCACTTAACTCCCATTGCCCCGCAAAAACAAATAAAATAAAATAAAATAAAATAAAATAAAATAAAATAAAATAAAATCATATATCTAGAACTAGAAGGGCCCTTAAAGGCCACCTAATCCAACCCTCTCATTTTATAAATGTCTCACAGTCCCCTCAAACTTAATATGTCAGGAAAGCAGAAAAAGAAAAAAAATAGAAAGAGAATGGAATTCAGTAACAGATGGGATCTTGGCCAAGTCACTTAATTTTTATTGACTTTTAAGACAGTTGGTTGGTACATTGGGTAGAACACCAGACTGAATATCAGGAAGATCTGAGTTCAAATCTAGGCAGCTACTAAATAGCTGTGTTACCCTAGACAATTCATTTAACCTCTGTCTGCCTCAGTTTTCTCATCATAAATCTAGAATTTTGAAACTCAGAATCATAAAATGTTTAAGATAGCAGGAATTTTAGAGAAGACAAATGTTGTGGTAGTATTATAATAATGGCTCAGTCCCTGCTGTGGGGAGTAAAACAGAACTATTCTTCTACCAAGGGAGAGGCTCCCTTGCCCAGTTTCATTTTATTTAAGCTATGTAAACAAAAAGGGGTTCTATCAACCTAGAACAGGGATTCCTTAACTGGGTAAATGGAACCCTTTTACACTAGTAACACTTATTCCCCTAAAGCCCTTCATTAACTGCATTTAATCCTTCTAAATAAATTTAAATAAATAAACTGGCAGAAAGAATTGACCAAGGTCAGTTGGTCAATTCTTTGAGGAAGAGGGCATAGGATCAGGAAGAGGAGACCAGGAAAATCTTCACTGGCCTGACATAGAGTCTTTGGACAACTCTTCTTTGGTAATAAATGACCTCTAAGGTCTCTTGACCTTTACAGATTCTATACTTTGCAAAAGAAGAAAGCAGACTAATGAAGCATGGCTGGAATGCTAAAACCCTGGCATCCTGCATGTAACCCACCATACTTGCACTATTTCCACCATATTGATGGTGTTCCAACAAAAAGTGTTTATTAACTTAAATTCTTACCTTTTTTGAGTACCTAGTAGTAAACCACATCCAAAATAAACTAAAGATAAAAAATTTCTACAATCTTCTTTCTTCTGAATTTTCATTTTCATTGTCATGAATTTACTTTTAGCTTCAGAAAAATCCTGGAGGAATAAAAAGCCAGATTTGGTTGATATGAAAGGCTAAAGAAAATATAATAATCCAGAAGAATTTTATTCATGTATGCATTAGGTCCTGCTTTCACAGATACAATTTACAAGCAGTCAGTCACTTCCAATGGAATTCCCCACTCCTCCCTAACCGATGTTGCAAAGTATAATATGGTATTTCAAAGTAAACAACCACAAAAACAAAAATTTGGAGTGGTGATAGCCACTGCTCTTCAGAATTAGCACATTTAGGGGAAGCTAGGTGGTGTACAGTGGATAGAGCACCAGCCCTGGAGTCAGGAGGACCTGAGTTCAAATCTGTCCTCAGACACTCAATACTCACTAGCTGTGTGACCCTGGGCAAGTCACTTAACACCAATTGCCTCACCAAAAAAAAAAAAACAACAAAAAAACCTGGCACATTTTACTAACCAAAGAACGTTTGTCATTCCTCAAAGTACTGTGTAACATTCACCTGTGGAGCAAGTCACTTTACTCAGCAGGGTTAGACAGACCATGAGGAGTGGGGAAGAGAAAGACAATACTGCTGTTTATAAAATGACAGTAGTGGTTGGTGTTCACCAATTTAACAAGTAGCAATTCTAATAAAATCTGAAGTTACAAGAAAAGATAATAAGATCATAGTTTTTAGACCTTATTGGTCATCTAGTCTAAACCCCTCACTTTATAGATAAGGAAGCTACAGCCTGGAGAGGTTAAGAGACTTTCAAATAACTATTTATTTTTATTTTATTTATTTATTTTGCAGGGCAATGAGGGTTAAGTGACTTGCCCAGTGTCACACAGCTAGTAAGTATCAAATGTCTTAGGCTGGATTTGAACTCAGGTCCTCCTGAATCCAGGGCTGGTGCTTTATCCACTACACCACCAAGCTGCCCTGTTAAGAGACTTTCTCAATTTTAACTTGAGTCTTCTAACTTTCAAATCTAATGCTCTTTCCACTACACCACCTTTTCTCCATAATTTCAGAATTTGGCCTTGACACTAAGGAAAAGTAAATAAAAATAATGCAATACAATCTTTAGCTTAAGAATATATAGTGTTGGGCAGTTAGGTGGCGCAGTAGATAAAGCACCAGCCCTGGATTCAGGAGGACCTGAGTTCAAATCCGGCCTCAGACACTTAACACTTACTAGCTGTGTGACCCTGGGCAAGTCACTTAACCCCAATTGCCTCACTAAAAAAAAAAAAGAAAAAAATATATATATAGGGTATTTTTTTTTCAATTTTTACAGCTAGTATTTCTGATAAAGGCCTCATTTTTAAAATATATTGGGAACTGATCCAATTTATAAGAATGCAAGTCATTCCCCAATTGAGAAATGGTCAAAGGATATGAACAGGCAGTTTTTAGATGAAGAAATCAAAGCTATTGCCATATGAAAAAATGTTTTAAATCACTGTTGATTAGAGAAATGCAAATTAAAACAACTCTGAGATTCCACCTCACACCTATCAGACTGGCTAATATGACAAAAAAAGAAAAATAATAAATGTTGGAGAAGTTGTGAAAAAATTGGAATACTAATGCATTGTTGGTGGAGTTGTGAACTGATCCAGCCATTCTGGAGAACAATTTGGAACTATGCCCAAAGGGCTATGGGACTGTGCATACTACCAGGTCTGTATCCCAAAGAGATCATGAAAAAGGGAAAAGGACCCACATGTACAAAAATATTTATAGCAGCTCTCTTTGTGGTGGCAAAGAACTGGAAATCGAGGAAATGCCCAACAATTGAGGAATGGCTGAACAAGTTGTGGTAGAATGTATACTATTGTGCTGTAAGAAATGATGAGTGGAGGGGTGGCTAGGTGGCGCAGTGCATAAACACCGGCCCTGGATTCAGGAGTACCTGAGTTCAAATCCAGCCTCAGACGCTTGACACTTACTAGCTGTGTGACCCTGGGCAAGTCATTTAACCCCCACTGCCCTGCCAAAAACCCCCAAAAAAAAAAATTTAAAAAGAAATGATGAGTAGGCAGATTTCAGAAAAACCTGGAAAGACTTAAGTGGACTGATGCTGAGTGAAGTGAGCAGAACCAGAGAACATTGTACACAGTAACAGCAACATTGTGTGATGACCAACTGTGATAGATTTAACTATTATCAGCAATACAATGATCCAATACAACTCCAAAGGACTCATGATGGAAAATGTTCTCCACATCCAGAAAAATGAACTGCGGATTCTGAATGCAGATTGAACCATACTGTTTCTACTTTTTTTGAGGTTTTTCTGTTTTGTTCTAATTCTTCTTTCACAACATGATTAATGCAGAAGTATGTTTAATGGGATTGTACATATATAACCTATATCAGATTGCTTTCTATCTTGGGAAGGGAGAGGGAAGGGAGGGAGGGAGAAAAATTTGAAACTAAAAATCTTATAAAAAATATTGAAAACTATCTTTACAAATAACTGGAAAATAATGAAATACTTTTATGACAAAAACAAAAAACAAACAAAAAGAATATATTTTTTTAATTCACATGCATGTCATTTCAAATATAAATTAGTATTATATAGGGGCAATGTGGCAGAGTATTGTATATATTTTCTAGTGTATAGAGTTTGGAGTTCAAACCTCACCTCTGATACTTTCCTTAGGCAAGTCAACTCCTTTCATTTAATCTACTAAATTAAAGGCAGGTTATAGACCTGCATTGATAGAGTGAGTCCCCAAACCATATTTAAGAAACCACAGGTCTTTTAGATATTTGTATTATATTTTTAAAATTTATATAGGAAAAAGTGTGAATTTAGGCACATTAAATTCTACCACAGGTGGTTAGTAAGTCAGATTTATAATAACAGTACATGATAGTTAGAAATAGCTTCTTAATACACAGTGAATTTATATATTTTTATTATAACAGCAAAAATACAGAAGGAATGTCAATATATTTTAGGAATATGACAGCAAGGTAATTGAGGAAATATAGAAGATAACAGAGAATCAGAAAGAGAATCATAAAATCCTAAAGCAAGATGTTGCAATAGTCAGAGAGTCTCTTTCCCTTATTTAAAAGATGGAGAAACTAAGTCTCAGCAAAATTAAAGTTCAATATAAAAGCATCAAGATATAATCTGAAAATGTGATTTAGAAATATAAATGACTTTCAGTTTCACTTAAAATTAGATATTTAAGATTTTAAAATGTCACATTTGAATATAAACACAAGCCAAGCTTAGAATAAGTGAGATAATTAGCCAATGTAAATTGCTTCCCATTATTTGTTTTCATTTTCATAATCACAGTTACTGGTTCTGGGTGTTCAGATTTAGAAGCATATGATAGAAGAGTCATCGAATAGTTCCAGTTTTTAAAAACATTTTAAAAATCAGCAGTTCCATTTTCCAAAGCAGCTAAATTTAAGTGAATAAAAGGAAAAGAATGTTTACATGTTTCTATGGGTCATATGATACATACCTGCTTTGTCCCCCTTTCAATGAGTGCTAATCCATATAGAAATAGCAATGTGAGATAATAATCCATATTTAACTGATGTCCCTAAAAATAAAAAAATATTTTTAAGAGATCATTTCCTAAGATTTATGAGATTTGAACAAGCACTCTAGACTGAGAAATAGCTAAGACCTGTCAACTAACAACTTATGCAGTAAAAATGATTGTCAACCATTAATTACTGCAGAGAATTAATAAAATACCACTTGAGATGCATTTGACAACTTGACCTGGGGGTGGAAAGATATTTATGTTCAGTAGAAGAGTCAAAAAAGTCTTGGAACAAAACATGCCCTAGAATTAGAAGAAAATTTTTAAAAGGAATACCAATGAGGTTTATTTGTTACAATTCCAAACACATGAACAGTTTCTGTTTATCGTTTAAGCTATTCCTTCTTAAAAGTCCCAACTTTGCATAAGGTTTTCTAGCTTTCTACAAGAACCTCCATGACACAGAAAGGTCCTTAGCTCAACCTGTTCTGCAGAAAGGCTGCTTCTTTCATTTAGAACATGAAATGGAGCCATGTTTGCTTTCAATGTGCAGGAGATATTCCTATTTCAAAATCATCCTCCCCTCCCAGCAGGTGTTGGACTGAACAATTTTTTAAAATAATAACTATTGATATTTGGCAATAATATCAGCTATATTTCCCAAATATATCTCTGTTGAGTGGACTGTGGAGACCATGAAAATAAAAGTGTTTGAAGTCACCTACACATGCCCTGTTCTTTCCCACCTTTGATACCTTTGCTCATGACATTTCCTGTCTGAAAAGTGCTCTCCCTTTCCCTACTTCACCCAGTGTATTCCTACCTATCCTTTAAAGTCCAGCTCAAATGCCACCTCCTCCAGGAAGCTTTCCCTGACACTCTGTGTTGTAAAAACCCTCTTTGCTTAGGCCACAGATTTTTCCTTATATTCCTCCCTCTTAACATTCCCTTTATTCTTACATTCCTCCCTCTCTTAACTTTCTCATGATATGATATGCCCAAATTCCAACTGTAACTCCTAGGATCATAGATATGCGGTTGGGGTTGGAAGAGACCCTCTTTTTACAGAAGAGAAAACTAAAGCCCAGGCAGACATAGTGATTCATAGAGGTCATAAGCAAGGAAGGCAGAATCTGACCCCAGGTCTTCTGATTACAGAACCAGAGCTGTTTCCATTGTACCTGTATGTAATTACAGTTATCTATGTTCCTGTTTTATACTTAGTGTGGCATAGTAGATAGAGAGATGGGCTTGAACATAGAAGACCTAGGTTCAAATCCTACTTTAGTAATCATATGACCCTGAAAAAGTGACTTAACTCTATGTGTCTTAGGCAACTCCCTAGGACTTAACTACTGAACTACTGATGAGTTGCTATTGGCATTGGTGGAAAAAATTACCACACATAGAGTTCCCAGGCCTATGTAGTCACAGAACATATATCATATATTCAAGCATGCTTGTCTTATTCCCTTTCTACACTATAAGTTTCAAGATGGCAGGAATGGAGGAATCTCATCTAAACTATGTATCTCCTCTAATAACTAGACCTGTACACAGTAGGTGCTTAATAAAATGTCTGCTGAATAAGATATAGATGTAATATAATTTCTATCCTATTAACCACATCAGAGGGGGAAAAAAAACTAATTAAAAAAAAGCAGGGAGAAAGAGTGGAGCTTTATCTCCTCACAAATGAGAAAATTCCTAAAAGTAGTTTAGATTTCTCATTATTTCGGATGAAGAACTTCTCGGTAGAGAAGGAAAACAGAAAGGGCGCACCGCAGATGTCAGTCACGTAATCAGGCAGGCACCATATGGCAGACGATGCGGTATACACGTTCTGCTCTTAGAAGTTAGACAGGGATTGCCTATAACCTCAGAGCAGGCAGATCTGGGATTGGGCCTGATGAAAAGTGTAGTACAAGTTAATTGCTTCATAGTTCCAAAAAGGAAAGACTTACATTACAATTAGCAGCTTGAATTTTCTCAAGTGTCCTCTCCAGCTGTGTGATCAATACCTCCAAAGATAGACTGGGAACTGCTTGCCCCCCTTTGAGACTGTCAGCTGCACCATCATCACTCTGTGCAGAAAGTTGAATTGAAAATATTTTTAAACTAGTGTCAATGTCTATGTATGTTATTTTTAAAAGCATTTAACAAAGTTTCTTTGTATAAAGTGTCCAAATGTATGAAGGATACTTCCAGTGGTTACTGCAAGGATAGGGTGACCTATTCTTATTCCAGTGAGGTGTGAATCCCATTACCACTGACTACCCAGGAACAAAAGCTCAGTCTTCCAAGCTTCACTTGTGATAGGCAGTCTGTCCCTTTGTTAGCAAGTATTTATTGTGTGTTTCTGGGCAGCTAGGTGGCACAGTGGATAGAGTACTGGGACTGGAGTCAGGAAGACTCCTTCCTGAGTTCAAATCCAGCCTCAGACACTTAACTAGCTGTGTGACCCTGGACGAGTCACTTAACCCTGGAAAATAAGCTGGAGAAGATAATGGCAAACTACTCTAATACCTTTGCCAAAAAAAAAAAAAAAAAACAAATGGAGTCATGAAGAATTGGATAGGGGGCAGCTAGGTGGCACAGTGGATAAAGCACCGGCTCTGGATTTAGGAGTACCTGAGTTCAAATCTGGCCTCAGACACTTGACACTTACTAGCTGTGTGACCCTGGGCAAGTCACTTAACCCCGATTGCCCCGCAAAAAAACAAACAAACAAACAAAAAAAGAACTGGATACAACCAAAAAAACCAACTGAACAACAACATTTTGTGTTTACCATGTTCAAAGGCACTGTGGTAAGCACTGAAAAGGCAAAGAAAGAAAAATAAAAACAAAAACAAAAAAAATGGTTCCTACCCTCAAGGAGCTCACATTCTAATGCAAACCATTATATACATACAAAATATATGGTGTAATTGGAAGATAGTTAGCAGTAGTCAGTCAACAAGCATTTATGCAGTAAGAGAGATGATAAACACACATAGGTATGTGTATATGTATAATAAATATATATATGTATAGATATAGACACATAAATGTGAATGTGTGTATAGATAACAAATATATAAATATAAAGATGGATGGATGGATGGATGTTTGCTAGGCACTGTGCTAAGCACTAGGGATACAAAGGCACTAGACTACCCCTGCTCTGAAGGAGTTCACAGTCCAAAGAGGAAACATACACACGAGATATATTCAAGATATATTGGAAATACTCAAGAGAAGGGAGGTGCTTCACATTAAGAAGAATCGAGAGAAAAAAAGACTTCTTACAAATGGAGGGATATTGGTGGGCCTGAAGGGAGCCAGAGAGAGACTAGGAAGTGGAGAGGAAGAGGAAGAGAAGCCTAAGCATTGGGAGACAACCAGTAAGAATGCCTGGAGTCAGGAGATGCAGGGTCTAGTCTGAGAAACAGCACAGAGGCCAATGTATAAGAAGACTGGGAAGATGGGTAGGGGCTGGCACCAAGCACACCAGAGCTAGCAGCACTCAGGAGCCTCAAGCCTGGACTTCAGAACTAGCTTACTTTCATATCATTCTGTCAGTGGACTTGCTGATGTTTCACACTTAAGGAACTATGTAGCTGTGTGGGACCATCACTTTTATTGGAAGTAACTACTTATTCAAAATCCATGTCAACTAGTGGCCATGGCCTTGCCTAGGGTAACATTCAATGTGCATCCTTCATCCATACAAGCACAGCATTAGTGGAAAGAGGTAGAGAGTAGTCACCCTGGTCGTCATCAGGATTCAAGGTATTTAGACAGTCCAAAGAACAGAGAGACTAATGACAGAGACTTCCTTCCCTTACTCCAACCACAATGCTTTTCTCCAGTGCCCCATTTGCAGTCTGGAGAAGGGACCTTTCCACAGAAATGATAGGCATCTGTCACCATGACAATCTCTCCACTAATAACAATGAACTTTGTTTTACATAGTATACCGGTGCTTTTCAAATATCAGTTTTGTACATATCAATCAAACAAGCAATAGCCATTTCTTGAGCACTTACTATGTGCCAGGTGCTGTGACATCTAAGTGCTGAGGATACAAAGACAGATATTAAACAGTCTTAGCTCTCAAGCAGCTCACATTCCATATGGGTAGATAACATGAACTTAAATAAGGACAGAATATACAAAACAAATCCAAGAAACATTGGGAGGAGGGTACTGGAAACAGGGAGGATCAAGAAGGGCTTCATGTAGAAGATGTGGTTTAAGAGTCTGAAGACCGGGGGCAGCTAGGTGGCTCAGTGGATAGAGCACCGGCCCTGGATTCAGGAGGACCTGAGTTCAAATCTGGCCTCAGACACTTAACACTTACTAGCTGTGTGACCCTGGGCAAGTCACTTAACCCCAATTGCCTCACCCAAAAACAAAAACAAAAACAAAAACAAAAACAAAAAGAGTCTGCAGACCATGGGGGGCAGCTAAGTGGTGCAATGGATAAAGCACCAGCCCTGGATTCAGGAGGATCTGAGTTCAAAACAAACCTCAGACACTCAACACTTACTAGCCGTGTGACCCTGGGCAAGTCACTTAACCCTCATTGCCCTGCCCAAAAGAAAAGAAAAAGAGTCTGAAGACCTGAGACAAGCCAGAAGTATGTCAAAAATTAACTACAGCAAGACTGAAATACTTTAAGACAAGAATTTTTAAAAGCACGTCTCTAGGTAGTATATGATCTTGTCATCAAGGGGATTCCTACTCTGCCATGGGTTGGACTAGATGTTTTGGATGGACTTTTCCAGCTCTGAGATTTCAAGATTTTGAGAACCCTTGTCAGGCAGGAACCATGAAATCATTTGTTTAGAACTGAAAGGGATCTTAGATGCTCTCAAGTTCAAATGAGATGAGAATATCATATAAGAAAGTTGAAGCAGGGGGGCAGCTAGGTGGTGCAGTGAATAAAGCACTGGCCCTGAATTCAGGAGGATCTGAGTTCAAATCTGGCCTCAGACACTTAACACTTACGAGCTGTATGACCCTGGCAAGTCACCTAACCCCAATTGCCTCACCAAAAAAAAAAAAAGTTGAAGCACAAAGAAATCAAGGAACTTTGATTGGGATCACCCAGCTAACAAGTCTCTAAGATCAGGATTTGAATCCAAGTCTTTCTGACTCTAAGTCCAGTGCCTGAAGATATTGAATGTCATTGAGGGGAGGACCATGGGAAAACAAACAAACAAAAAAACACATCAAAACAGGACTAAGGAGGCCTCAGAGAGAAGCATAGCCAGTTTTATAACTTGCTTGTCATCATTTGCTAAATAGTAACAGAAAGATGTCCATGTGGTAAAGGGCAAAAATACTTCTGGTCAAAAACCTCACATGATTGGCTCATTTAGTCAGGGTGTGGTGCTAATGAGGACAAGGTGGTAGGCTCAATCAGTGAGAAAAAAATAGCTGTTCTGAGTCACAGACTGCACTCCATATGACAACTTTATGTATTATCTCACTCTCTGTGTTATGTGTTTAATAAATTATATAGGATCCTTGAAAAAAAAAGTCTGAAGGACTAGGTTTCAAATAACATAAGCCTCTTCGGCTTCACACCTGTGTGAAACTCAGCAAGTCACTTAATTTCCCTCTGCTTCAGTTTCCTCAATTATAAAATGAGGGCATTGGACTAGACAGCCTTTGAGGTCCCTTCAAACCAGAGAACTATGATCTCTGGTCCTGAGATTCCAAGAGATAGAGGTGAGCAGGGCAATTCAGGCATAGAAGACAGCCAGTGTTAAGTCACAGATACCAGGAAGTGTGGAGTGTGAACAATACCTTTTGTCATCTTAAGTAACTGACAGGAATAAAAATACTGGACTTTCCCTTTTGGTGAATACATGAAGGCTTTATTACATTCTTGCAAGAATGGGCACCCACTGCAGAAGAGCGGCCCGCTTTGCCACAGCAAACTACTCTTTTTAATCCTTAATCCTATCGCAAAGGTACCTCCCCTCTTCACGTCATTGGCTGAGGACTAAGAGGTGTATGATCTTCCCTGAACACCTCTATATATTTCCCCTTAACACGTCCCCCCCCCCCATTACATACATCACATGTTTGAAAAGGTGGCAGTCTCCGTCTTTGGGGTGTTGGCAGTTAATATGCATAAGCTAATTAAACAAGTGCAGTACAAACTAGCTTTAACCTTTGGCACACTTGGACCAGCTAGACTACTAGCCTTGAAGTTCTCTTCTATATCTATTTTTAGGCACCTACAAGACTGGCTTTTAGCCTTGAGGTCCCCTTTCTGCAATCTTCCTTTCTTACCCAGACTCCCTCCCTGTCTCATTTTCTGGGATAACAGCATTTTTCTGGTAGGAGACTTTTTCTTTCTCTCATAACCAGCAGGAGCCACTATGGGAAGAGCAACAGACCTGAAGACGGACCTAGACTAAAATCCTACTTCTCCCACTTAACTATCTGTATGACTTGCCAAGTCACTAAACCTCTTGGATCCCAATGTCCTCAAATGTAAAATGAAAGGATGGAGTTTGATGGTTTCTAAGGTCCTTTCTGGCTTTAAAGCTATGATTCTATCACTAATGTACACAGGAGAGAAGCTTAATTTTCCATTATATTAAAAAAAATGGGGAAAAAATGGAAGCTTGTGGTTATTTACAAAAGATACTAAGCAAAGACCAAATGGTTTTAAATATTCAAATGCACTGAAGTATGCTATTTCCTTTTTTTATTCAAATTTTCTTGTACAAAATGACTAATATGGTAAAGTTTTACATAACTGAACATGTATAACACCTATCTGATTCTTTATAGCCTCAGGGAAGGGGGGAGGGGAGGGAGGGAAGGAGGGATAAAATTTGGAACTAAAAACTATAATAAAAATGTTTATTTTTCATTTCAAAATAAATAATAAATAAATATTCAAATGCAGTCCAACAATTATTAAACAGAGTGTTTCAGAGTACTATCCTAAGAATTGGAGGAAATCTTTTAAAGTTTAGATTAAAATGTCCTCTGCTCTCATGAAGGTAATAATTGATCATTATTGATATATACAGATTCATAGTGACCAAAAGGAGAATGAAACTTTCTAATTAATAGCCTATGCCATCATGCCAATTAAAATATGCATGCTTTGAAGAAGAAATGGTCTTACCAAAGTTGCTATTATGAAGGGTAAGGAATTTTGGGGCAACTAAGTAGCTCACTGGACAGAGTACTGGGCCTGAAGTGAGACTCATTTCCCTGAGTTCAAATCCAGCCTCAGACACTTACTAGTTGTATGACCCTAGGCAAGTTTGTAACCCTGTTTGCCTCTGTTTCCTCATCTATAAAATGAACTGGAGAAGGAAATGGCAAACCACTCCAGTATCTTTGCCAAGTGTTTGTGACAATTTGTCTCAGTTTACCCAAATAATTTGAGGAGACCACCAAGTCAAGCAGAGACAGATTTATTTCATTCTCATGAGAATGGGTGACCCCATGCAAGGGATGAGGAGCGCACTAATGAGCTCATGAGTTGGGTTTTTATGGAAGTTTTGAGAGGGTGCCCTCTCGTGCACAGGGTGAGCTCACAATCTAACATCCAATCCTGTCTCACCCAGAATTCGTGTTCAGCTCCTGATCATGGTATGGCTGCATGCTCAGCTCTGTCCAAGAGCTGGGGGAAGGGGAGGGGGAAAGGGTGAAACCACTCCCCCTATGTAAGGATGGGGCGAAGGGGGAGAAAGGGAGAGATGGTAGACAGATTTATCTGAGCTAGGACTTAAGAGGGGAGAGGTAGCATCAGGGTGTCTGCACTAATGAGGGACAGCTCTCCTGCTGGGTCATAAAACAAGGGGGACAAGACAGAATGACTAACAATAACAGACTGGGGGTTTTGGGAATGTAAGCAGGAAACACTAAGTCCAGCAAAGCAAGATATATGATTTAACAATGGAACTGAACACAGAATAATCCGATAAAAATGATCAGAGTCCAATATGACTCAAGTCCACCATATCCTTCTCACCAAGAAAATCCCAAATGCAGTTTTTGTGAAGGATCAGACAACGGAAAAAAACAGCTGAACTACAAGAAAGAGTCTAAGCCTCAGTCTAAGCCTACCGTCTATAATCTCTAAATTATAGTGCCTAATACTAGCAAAATTCCACTCTTACTCTTCCAGTCCCAGCTATGAAGAAGCCCACCAACCTTAAGTGAAAAACAGCACCCTCCCCTCTCACTACTTTCCACTGTTCTACAGCTATCAATCTCTGGCTTACCACTGCCCAGTGCTCATCCTGCTCAAGTCTACCATTGTTCCCAGGTCCCCACTCAAGTCTGTCTGCCCCATGCATTGTGCTGTCTGAAATTCCTGCTCTACCATTAACAAACTTCCCTTCATCTTGGAACCTTTTTTCTCCTGCATTTTTCATTTTCCTGCACTCAATAAAAACCTAGTTTCCCTCAAAAAAATACTGCACTCCTGCCCATCTTCTCCAATACTGGTTATACTGTCACTCAGCTCCTCCTTTCCCTTAAACTGCTCCTGGGAAGAGAGTTGTTATACTCTTTGCTCGCTATTCTCATTTCCTAACATTCCTTCTGCCTGAAGTGAAATCCTACATGAAAGTAACAGGAAAAGGCTTATGGAGTGGGGGAACAGATGGGAGAGGAGCAGGGCAGTAAATGAATTTTACACTCATCAGAAAAGGCTCAAAAACCTTAAACTCATCAGAGCTGCCTCAAGGAGGGACTAATAGACACACCCAACTGGGTGGATTAATCTATTTAATCTGGGCAGTAAATGAGCCTAACACTCATCAGAATTGGCTCAAAGACCTCAATCTCATTAGAATCGGCTCAAGGAGGGAATAATGGACACACTCAATTGGGTGGAGTAATCTCTATCACCCCGCAGGAAAATAGCAGGTGAAAGGGATAAAGAGAGAGGGGCAAAAGAAGGAAGGACAGAGTGGGGGAGGGGATGGACAGAAGCAAATCTCTTTTGAAGAATGATAGGATGAAAGAGGATGGATAATAGAATAAATATCATGGGGAAGGGAATAGAATGGAAGGGAAACAGTTAACAATAGTAATCATGAAAAAGAGAAAAGGGGGAAAATTGTACAAAAAATATTTATAGCAACTCCTGGTGGAGGCTAAGAATTGAGAATCAAGGGAATGTCCATCAATTGAGGAATGATGGGAAAAACTGTGTTATATGATTGTAGTGGAATGAACTTGTGCTACAGGAAATGACAAACAGGATGATCCCCGAAAAACCTTGAAAGACTAATGAACATCGATGTATAGTAAAGTGAGCAGAGCTGGGAGGACATTGTGCGTAGTGACAACAGTATTGTTCAATGAGCAATTGTGAATGACTTAACTACTCTCAGCAGTGCAATGATCCAAGACAATCCCAAGGAACTAATGAGGAAGCTTACTATGCACCCCTATAGAAAGAACTGATAAAAAGAACACTTGTGGATTATACGTATATAACCTGATTGGGATCTTGTGGAGGGGGGAGGAAAGGGAGGGAGGGAGAAAAATTTAGAACTCTAAATCTTTTGAAAATGAATGTTGAAAACTATCCTTACATGTAAATGGAAAATAAAATAAATGTTTGTGGGAAAAAAAACAACAAACATTCCTTCTGCCTTACTCACTCTGTTTCCTTCTGTAGGGTTCACTATGTCCAGATGAATCATCTAATCAAGATAGGAGGGCCAATTCTCTACCAGGCCTGGGTCATTTTCCCTCCTTTCATGAGGAATTCAGCACATGGTTTCAGTCTTCTCCATCCTAATACTTGCTCTTATACTTGAGAACTTCTGCATACTTTTTGATGTTCCTTCAAACATCCAGAAATCCTATTTCCTCAGTCTCCTCAGCCATGACTAACTCCTTCACTCATAATCTTTATCATTCCATTTTTACTTATGCCTTACTTCCCTTTGTTGTTGTTGTTGAATCATTTCGGTCCTCTCTGACTCTTAATGAGACCATTTGGGGTTTTCTTAGCAAAGATACTAGGGTATCTTTCCTTCTCTAAGTCATTTGACAAATGAATAAACTGAGGCAAACAGGGTTAAGTGATTTATCCAGGGTCATATAGCTAATAAGTGTCTAAGGCCAGATTTGAATTCAGGAAAATGATACTTCCTGACTTTAGGCCCAGCACTCTATCCACTATGACACCTAGCTGCCCCTTACTACCTCCAACCCTGTTATTTATCTTTATTTCCATTTTCTCCACTTCTCAATCCTTTCCCAAACCATTAACATTGCACTAGCTACATTTAACCCTTTGATGAACCAACTCAATTCTACTCTATCCTCTGCCTTTAATTCCCTTGCTCCCATACAACAGAGCTGATCAGGCCTTTCCAAACCTCCAACCACCCTGGATTACTTCCATACTTCCACTATCTGCCTCCTTCATTACTATTCATATGGTGCTGAATAAAGCTAGAGAAAATCACAAAACTGACTGAGTCCATTTCAAATTTATGTTACCTAATCTCAACTGAATTCTTACTGTAGGAAAGCAAGCATTCAATTCTTCTCTGAGTGATTCACTCTCCCACTCTCCAAAGCAGCTGATCCAGACATTGTCATCTCTTCCAGCCTCCACCCATCCTCTCACCTAAAGAACTTAACTTATAGTTCATCCCCCCAAAACCGAGACCATTCACTGAAGCCCCCTTCTTTTCCCCTTCTCATCTCACATTATTCAAACATCTTTCTTTACTATATTTTCCTTCATTTTTCCTTGCCATCATCTATCTCTTCTACATGAGCCATTGACCCAATCCCCTCCCAACTTCCCCAGAAAATTGCCTCTACTAGCATTCCTATTCATTCATTCTCTCTCCCTTTCTCTCCTTCTCAGTGTCTGTATATCTATATATACACATCCTTCCTTGCTACCTACAAACATGCCCATTTATCTCTATATCTTTAAGAAAAATTACTTGATCCTACCATTTCCAATAGTTGTTCCATATTTTTCCTCCCCTTCATGTTAAATTCCTTGGGAAATAGTCTACACTTGGTATCTCTGTTTACTCTTCTCTTACTCCATTCAAAACCTTATGCAATTGGACTTCTCATCTCATCATTCACCTGAAACTGTGCTCTCCAAAGTTATCAGGTTTTTTGGTTTTTTTGCGGGGCATTGGGGGTTAAGTGACTTGCCCAGGGTCACACAGCTAGTAAGTATTAATTTGAACTCAGGTACTCCTGAATTCAGGGCTGGTGCTTTATCCACTGTGCCAGCTATCTGCCCCCCATCAATGAGCTCTTAATAAACAAATCTAATGACCTTTTATCAATCATTGATCTTCAGGACTTGTTGACACTCTAGATCATTTTCTATTTTTAAACATTTTCTCCATTCTGGATTTTCATGACACTGATATCTCCTGGTTGTCCTCTTATCTTGTATTTATTACTATTTCTGTCTCCTTTGCTGGTTCTTTTACCCAGGTCATGCTGACTAAATATGGGTGTCTCCCAAGACTGTGTCTGGGTCCCTTATCTCATTTCATGGTATTACTCATTTGGTGATCTCATCAATTCTTATGGATTCAGTTATCATCTCTATGCTGATAATTCCTAGATTTATATATCAAGTCCTATTCTCTCTCCTGAGTCACAGTCCTGCACCACCTCTTGGAAATCTCCAATTGGATGTCCTGCAGGCACATTCCTACAGAATTCATTACTTGCCTCTAAACCCTCCTTTTTTTCTAGACTTACCTATTGCTGATTGCACCACTCTCCTCCTAGAAATCCAGGCTCAAAACCTGAGTGTCATCCTCTGGCCCTCATTCTCAATTCTACACATCCAATCCATTGCTGTGTCTTATCTTTTCTATCTTCACATCACTCATATACATCCCTTTTCCTTCACTCACATAGCCACACCCCTAGTTGATCTCTATGATTCATCTATTTCCATTGGCTCTTCAATCCATTACCAAAGTCATTTTCTACAGGGTAGGGCTGATCTTGTTACTGCTTCCCCTGCCCTTTGCTCATTGAGCTTCACTGTCTCCCTACTACTTCCAGGATCAAATACAAGTTTCCCGGTTTAGCATTTAAATCTCTTCATTACCCGGCTTCTCCTTCTCCTCTTTTTCCTTTTTCTTCTCCTTCTTTTTGGAGGCATTCGGGGTTAAACAGCTAGTAGGTTTAATTCCTGGATGTAAGGATTCAAACCTCTGGGGACTACTGAAATCACTTTCAAAGTCCTTTTCAATCCCAATAGTCCCTTACTAGTTATAAGATTTTCATATATTTTTTTTTTCCCTATTCAACATAATACATTTGAATTCAGATCCTTCCAACTCCAGGTGTGGTACTCTATCCACCACGCCACCTAGCTTCCCCCATCCCATCCTTCTTACACCCTACTTGCCACTGTACATTCTACAATCCAGCTATGCTAAACTACTTTGTTGTTGTTATTATTGTGGATTCAGGAGGACATGAGTTCAAATCCAGTCTCAGACATTTGACACTAGCTGTGTTACCCTGGGCAACTCACTTAAGCCCAATTGCCTCACAAAAAAACAAAAACACTTTACATATTGCATTTGATCCACAAAAGAACCCCCCAAGGTAAAAACCATAGGTAATATTATGGTCATTTTACTGATGAAAAGGAAAAGGGAACATGAGTATTTATAAAGTGCCTACTATGTGCCTGGCACTGTGCTAAGCACTTTACAAATATTATCTCATTTGATCTTCACAACAACCTTGGGAGGTAGGTGCTTTATTTTGTTTTGTTTTGTTTTGTTTTGTTTTTGTAGGGCAATGAGGGTTAAGTGACTTGCCCAGGGTCACACAGCTAGTAAGTGTCAAGTGTCTGAGGCCGGATTTGAACTCAGGTCCTCCTGAATCCAGCACCGGTGCTTTATCCACTGCGCTATTGAGCTCCCCCCCCCCCCAGGTGCTTTATAATCCCCATTTTACAATCAAGGAAACTGAAGCAGAGATTAAGTGATTTGCCCAGAGTCACACAGCTAGTATCTAAGGCAGGATTTGAATTCTGGTCTTCCTGACTTACCATAGTCACAGGAGTTCTTCAACTGTCTAAGAGACACCTTGAAAATAAGTGAACAATTAACAAAAAAAGAAAATAAAACATGGCTGGTGGTAGTAGCACATGCCCGTAATCCCAGCTTCCACCTATTTCTTGATTTCAGATGTTCTGAGCAATAGTGGGTTGAACCAATCCAGTATACACATTGAGTTTAGCATTAACACGGTAAGCCTCAAGGATGGAGGGTTAGGGGGCATCAGGCTGTCTAATGAAGAGTGAACTGGCCTAGGTTGGAAATGGAACATGTCAAAGCTCCCATGCCAATCAGTAATGGTCTCAAACCCATTTTCAGCCTGATAGTGAGATAGGAAGATCCAGTAAACAAAAAGACAAACTTGCTTCTAACAACAACAACAACAACAACAACAAAATTCTAAAAAGTTTAATGTATTTTAAAAATAAAATAATTCAAAAATACAAAGATCAAAATTCAAAACAGAAGAATCCACTACAATTATATGAAAAGTAAATTGTATAGAGGATAGATAAATGTACAAACAGAAAAATCTTGAAGGAGACACTGGGAGTGGCTATCAATTTGCTAGGGAAATTTCATGTGCTAGTTTTGATAATGCAAATAGCTGGAAAGTTTAATTGTTTTGGTGCTATTTAATGTTAAGGTTATAACAAACCACTTAAAAAAAAAAAAGGAGGGCAGCTAAATGGCGCAGTGGATAAAGCACTGGCCCTGGATTCAGGAGGACTTGAGTTTAAATCCAGCCTCAGACACTTGACACTTACTAGCTGTGTGACCCTGGGCAAGAAACTTAACCCTCATTGCCCTGCCAAAAAAAAAAAAAAAAAGAAAGAAAGAAAAAAGAAAGCAAGTGACAGGTGGCCCTCATTTTAAAACTGGAATTGTTTTTCAGCCATTTTAGTCATGTCCAACTCTGTGACCCTATTTTGGGGTTTTGGGGGTTTTTTTGGCAAAGATATAAGAATAGTTTGCCATTTCCTTTCACACCTCATTTTACAGATATGGAACTGATACAAACAAGGTTAAGTGACTAGTAAGTGTCTGAGGCTGGGTTTGAAATCACAAAGATGAGACTCTTGATTCCTCCAACCCACAAAATGGAAAATCAGTATTTTTTTTAACTATTAACATGTTTATCTTAACACAAATCTAATTTCTCCAAGAAATTTTGGCTTTTAATCATTCTGAACATAACATCTTTGAGATTTATAATCACTCTCTTATAGGTGAAAAAACAAATTAGGAAAGAGAAGTTAGCTGATACTTGATAAATAAAGTGACCACTTGTAAACCTGGGATTAGAACACTAGACCTTCCAGTTGACTTTTTTTGATAACCACTATGCCATGTTCATAAGAAGGTCCCTAAAGGATAACAGCCATTTAAACATACTTTTTTTTTTAATTTTTTTTTTGAGGGGCAATGAGGGTTAAGTTACTTGCCCAGGGTCACACAGCTAAGTGTCAAGTGTCTGAGGCCATATTTGAACTCAGGTTCTCCTGAATCCAGAGCAGGTGCTTTATCTGCTGCACCACCTAGCTGCCCCTAAACATACTTTCTAAATAACAAATGCCCAATTATTAAAATTGCCCTCAGAACAGGAGAGGTTATGACTTCACCTGGATTTAATAATAGCTAGCATTAATACAGTGCCTACTGCATGGCCAACACTGCACTAAGCACTTTACAAATACTATCTCATTTGATCCTCGGAAGTAGGTTCTATTATTATTCCCTTTTACTGTTGAGGAAACTGGGACAAAATTTAAAGAGAAAAAAGATAATAAAACAATAAAATACCCTCATAAGCAAACAAATTATGTTTTTACCTGTACTGCTTGCAAGGATAAAGCTGTATGTATAAATTCCTTGATGTGAGGATTCAAACCTCTGGGGACTGTTGAAATCACTTTCAAAACCCTTCTCAATTCCAATAGTCCCTTATTGGTTATGAGATCTTCATACATGTTTTTTTCCTGTTCAACATAAAAGAAATGTGAATCAGTTATTCCATTGTACAGATTGCATTTTTCCTTACTACCAATCACTATGTTGAAGTTGCTAGATGGCAATGTGAACATATCACAAGTGCCTGACACGTAGTTGAATATTTCTAGTTTATCCTATATATGGTTTGTACATTATCATTTGCACATTGTCTCCCCCATCAGGCTGTGACCTCCTTGAGAACAGGAGCTGCCTTTTAATTTTAATTTTAATCTCTAATGCTTTCTTTTAATCTCTAACACTAAGCACAGTGCCTGTCACATAGAATTTGCTTATTAAATGTTTATTAAGGGGCAGGTAGGTGGTGCAATGGATAAAGCACCAGCCCTGGATTCAGGAGGACCTGAGTTCAAATCCGGCTTTAGACACTTGACACTTACTAGCTGTGTGACCCTGGGCAAGTCACTTAACCCTCATTGCCCAGCCCCCCCCCCAAAAAAAAATTCACTTTGTAATAATGGAGCTATAGCTTTACTCATTAAATACAGAACCCTTTAAATACCAACTGAAGGATAACCAAAGTGTAAAATAAGGCCTCTGTAACATTTTTCGTTGTAGAAAACAAAGCCCCATTCAATTAGAAATGATGAAAAAGACCATGCTAATGGCCCACTGTCAGAAGGACAAGCTCTTCCAGTCTCTGTTAAAAAACTCCTTCAGATATTGCGGTGGGACCATCTGATATTCCCAAATTGAATATTTATTAGTAACAAGTCAGAACTGCTACTAAAAAGGAAGCTAAGTTCAAACAAAAAAAAAATATCCTGCAGGCATCTTGCTGCATACACTAAACCATTATTCATTTTAATGACAGGGAACAATGAGTATTATGCAAATCAAGTGTAACCTAAGTTTTATAATAACACTTTACTTTCTTTTGTTGTAGAATTAGAACATGTCACCTTTTTGACCCTCTGCACAATCAATGACTTGTGAGACCTCAGAACTCTTTGTCTGGTTCTACTATCTGTGAATAAAACCCAAATATCAGGGTATAACTGTTTTGTTTTGTTTTGTTTTCTGAATTATCCAAATGAACTCAATGATATGAAAATATGAACCTCTTCCTTAGAATGCTACTCTCCTTCCTCCACCAGTAGTCAAACCCCCTGACTACTAAGGCAAAAATCTTCACAGCAAAGACTAAGAGAGAGACCCCTGTCGCCACCCCCCACCCCTTGTCACAGGATGATTTATTTCCTTTACCTTTATAGAGATGGACAATGAAAGCATCCTTGAACTCCTGGGGGATAACCTCCTCTTGCCATATAAGCCAAAACATTTCAGTCAGCTTTGCTATGAGCAATGGACCAGACACTGAGGTCCTCTCTCCAGCTAAACTGCCAAGCATTCAAACTCTGTTGCAGAGAGCTCAGCTCCAATGGGCTGGTCATGTTCAAAAGCCTTGCCTAAAAGACTATTTTATGGAGAAATCACACAAGGCAAGCGCTCACATGGTGGTCAGAAGAAGCGATATAAGCAAACTCTCAAGGTCTCTCTGAAGAACTATGGAATTGATGGCATGACATGGGAAAAGGTGCTGTGCTCTATGAGCAAAGCAGAACTGAAGTTAGCTCAGAAGAAATGTGAGATGCACAAATTCAAAGAATTCAACCCAAATGTTCACATGTATTATTTGTGCATTCTGAGCATCCCAAGCTTATGTTGTTCTGATCAGCCAGTCAGACACACTATAATTTGACTCTAACATAGTGATGTCATTTTGGTCCTCTTTGAGAATGAAGGACAGGGGCAGCTAGATGGCACAGTGGATAGAGCACCGGCCCTGGAGTCAGGAGTACCTGAGTTCAAATCCGGGCTCAGACACTTAACACTTACTAGCTGTGTGACCCTGGGCAAGTCACTTAACCCCAATTGCCTCACTAAAAAAAAAAAAAAGAGAGAGAATGAAGGACGACTAATCAACCCAAAACCCCCTGGTTTTTTTTTTCCCCAGATAGAGGCCTTTGTTCCTTTCTCCTCTCTCCCTAACTTCTCTTTCCTCACAAGGCCCTGCCTCACTACCTAGAAAAACATTCCTCTCTCTCCAACCCAAAGGTCCTTTAAGAAATTCAATACAAGGGCAGCTTGGTAGTGAAGTGGATAGAGCACTGGCCCTGGAGTCAGGAGGAACTGAGTTCAAATCCAGCCTCAGACACTTAACACTTACTAGCTGTGTGACCCTGGTCAAGTCACTTAACCCCAATTGTCTCACCAAAAAAAAAAAGAAAGAAAGAAATTCAATATACATTAAAGGGCCTCCTATGTACAAAGTATTGTATTAGGTGGTGGGGCTACAAAAACAAAAAAGGTAACCATGCCTGCCCTCAAGGAACTTACATTTTGCCATCCCCACACTTGAAATTCCTCTACTGCTCAATTTTTTGAAAGCATAGAACCAAAGAACTGTTTAATAGCCAGGCAGCTACATTTTGGATAATTTCTGCAGAGAGCAATTCAGACTAAAGTGAGGCATGACAAGTTCAAAAACAGGAAAGCAGAGCTGTCAGTTGACCTGATATCATCATTTTGTCCCTTTCCCTGCACCAAGAGTGCCCCATTTGGTTCCAAAATGTATTTATGTAGCCCACCTGAACCTGGAGATAGAAAAATCTATAACATGAACCAACAGAAGATTAATGATTCACTTTTACACAGAAGAATTTAGGGCTAAGCCAAGCTGACGACACTAGCTTTCATTTTTAAAAGACTGCTACATTAATTTGTATGAAAATTTTATTGAAAGGATGGATCCCAAACCCTTGGTATGGGAACTCCCTCCACCAACACAGACTGCAGCTTATCTATCAGATTTAGTTTAGACCTAGGGAATTGATTAAAGTACACAGAAATTAAGTGACTTGCTCTTGGTCACACTGCTAGCAATTATCAAAAGTGGCATTTGATGGTCAAAGGATATAAACAGGTACTTTCAGATAAAGAAATCAAAGCTATGTATATAGTCTTATAAAAATTCTCTTATTCACTACAGATTAGAGAAATATAAATTAAAACAACTCTGAGTACCACTTCACACCTATCAGATTAGCTAATAAGACCGCAAAAGAAAATGTTCAGTGATGGAAGGGATGTGAGAAAATTGGGACATTAATGTACTGTTGGTAGAGTTGTGAAGTAATCTACCATTTTGGGGAGCAATTTGGAACTATGCCCAAAAGGCTACAGTACTGTGTATACCCTTTGATGCAGCAATATAACTACCAGGTCTGCATGCAAAGATATTTTTTAAAAAAAAGAAGAAAAAAGAAAGAAAAGAAAAAGTGCCTATTTGTACAAAAGTATATATAGCAGGTATTTTTATAGTGGCAAAGAACTGGAAAGTGAGGGGATGCCTGTCAGTTGGGGAATGGCTGAATAACTTGTGATACATGATTGTAATGGAATATTACTGTTCTATAAGAAATGATGAGCAAGCTGATTTCAGAAAAACACCTGGACTTACATGAACTGATACAAAATGAACTGAGCAGAACCAGGAGAACATGGTACACAGTAACAGCAATACTGTGCAATGATCAATTGCGAATGACAGCTATTCTCAGCAATATGACAAATAATCCAATACAATTCTAAAGGATTCATGGTGAAAAATGCTATCTACCTCCAGACAAAGAATTGATAAGAGTCGGAATGCAGATTGAAGGATACTGCCTTTTACTTTATTTTTTTCATGATTTTTTTCCCCCTTTGAATCTATGTATTCTTTCATAATATGACAGGTATGGTAATATAATGTTTTGCATGATTGAACCTGTATAACCTATATCAAATTGCTTACCATTTTAGGGAGGGGAGAGGTAAAAATGAAAGGAGGGAGAAAATTTGAAACTCAAAAAAAATGTTAAAAATTGTATTTATGTGTAATTGGGGAAAAAATAAAATATTATTTTTATAGTGGTATTTGAACCTCGATCTCCCTGTATTTGAGTCTAGTACTTTATCCACTTTGTCACACTGCCTCTCATTCCTGAACAGTAGTGATAAAATGAGATTATATATATATATACACATATATATACATATGATTTATGAGTGTGTGTGTGTGTGTGTGTGTGTGTGTGTGTGTGTGTGTGTAGTTCAATTATATTCCACCCCCCCATTTAATCATTTTTGCCTTCACACTGGTTAAAACCTTTATGGTGGTAAAGAGGTTAAATGTCACAGTGTAATAGAAAGTTTTTCACTAACAAACTGTGAGACCTTGGGGGAAAGTCACTGTGAGAGAAGATTATTAACAGGGGTCTTGGGACTTCCAGGGGCCCCCCTGCTGAGAGAGCCTGGCTGACCTTTCATAAAGTCAGCCCAGAGTCAGGAAGTTACCTCACTCAAAAGCACACCTACCTTGAAAGCCTTGTTCCAGCCAGAGGATCTGAACTCTGACATCAGCATGATCTACTCATGGACCGCCCTCAAATCCAGTGAACCAACGGATTTGGGTGATGCTGGCCAATTAGCTGGAAGCAGTGTGTAGGGACTGCCTCTCTTCAGACCTGCAGGTAGCTTCTACTCTGACAGGGACAGGATCTTCCTCTTTTTGGCCTGAGACTCTGAGGTGGGGGGGTGCACCTGGTTCTAGGTATGTAGGGCTTCTGAACTTTCTGAACTCCATGTGTTCTCTCTTCACTAATATCTAATATACTTTATTAATGCTTAATGCCCCAGACTGGTGCAATAGCCTCTAATTTCTAAGTAACAAATATATAAGAAACACCAGCTAATTTTCCCTACACTAGGGACAGTAATAGGGCCTCCACATTTAATTTTACTCATCACACCACCTATTCTGGGTCTTGGTTTTCTCATCTATAAGATAATGATAGGAATAGGAATTGAGGCTGCTAGGTGGTGTAATAGATATAACAGCACTTACAGGTTTGTTGTGAGAATCAAATGAAATAAGTTATAAAGCACTTTGCAAAATCTTTGGGTGCTATGGTAATTTTAGCTATTATAACAATTTACATTTGTCCATCCCATCCAATATCTTATTTGATCCTAAGAATTCTAGGTGTTAAGCAAAGGAAATATCTCTAAATTTTACAGATGAGGAAATTGGGAATTAAGGAGGTAGGTTAAACAGCTTTCTCAAGGTCAAATGGATAGAAACTCTCAGTCAAATAATTTCACTTCTTTGGGCTTCAATTTCCTCATCTGTAAAATGAGGGGATTAGATGACCTCTGAGTTTCCTTTCAGCTTGAAATCAATGAATTCAAGTCTTTTGATTTCCCAGGCTAGCTGTTGGACTAGATGACTAAATTACAAAATCAGAGATTAGAGGGAACAACTAGACAGACTTGTAACTAAACAGGAATCCTCTCTATATTCTCAAAAAGTAGATCTACAATTCCACTTAAAGATGTCCCTTAGGTCCTGATCCTTCCTGGCTCACCTGAACCTTTCCTCACAGAGCCTCCTTGTGGTTGGCAGGGATTGATTTGCTACTGGTCCCTCCCGATGGAGATGTCCTCATGACTTCAGCACAGGACCTAGATCTCACTAAGAGAGGTTCAGGGGCCAGACACTGGCACAAATACCAACAGAGGGATTAGACTGTTTCCCTACCCATGGCTTCTCAGACCGAACAACCTTTCTTAGCCAGACCCAAACTCCTCCCAAAAGCTCCTTTCATTTCTCCTCCCCCCCATCTTAGTCCCTTTAGCTCCTTCAGCTGATCATCAAATAACCAAAATGACCTTTAATTCTATGACAAAGAATAACTGGCTTTCTATCAAAAGTTTTCTTCTTTTCATCTGCTCTTATATCTACACAAAGATCATTCCAGAATTTATGTCTCAAGTCTCAACCACTCTCCTGATTTCCAGAAATGCAGTACTGACCACTTGTTATCAACACCTCTATGCCTCACCAGTGACTCAAACTCAACTTTTGTTCAAACTACTACTCAACTATCACCTTGACCTTCCATCACAATGCTCCCAACTAGATTTTTCTGACTTCCCTGTTTCTACTAATGGTACTACTATTCTCCTAATCACTTGGGTTCAACAGCCCTAGAATTGAGATTAATTTTTGTGGGGACCAATTTTTAATTGGGGAGTGTTAGCTAAGCGGCTCGCCGCAATATTGGGGCAAGGAAGGAGACCAGCAGCCTCCCTCAAAACAGAACAGAATTTATTTTAACAAGAATGAAATTTCAAAAAAAACAAACAAACAGGATCAGTAGGATCAAGGGAAAGGAAATAAAATGGGGAAAGCGAAATTATACAACCTGCAAAGGTACCACCACCCAGGAATCAGCTGAGAATAGGCAGCAGAACTGTCGTTCCGGCGTCCAATTCTCCTCCCCCAATCCCAGAAAAACCCCATGCAGCCCAAGCCAATGGGATGGCCACTCTGACAGTCACATGGCTGCCCTCACTAGGCTTCCAATCATTATAATTTTGCCAGGTCCATGTAGGCATCGGTGAGTGGTGATGACGTGAGGTGCCAGCATCATGGCAACAGCTACAACCAGTGCGTGGAGCACCGTGCAGTTTGCAGAGCCCCAGGCCAGTGCACGACAAGGCATAAAAACCTCAAATAACAATTAATTCTTTACATTCCCCTCTTTGTTTCGTCAAGAAACACAGGGTGTTTCCTTGATGGAACAATAAATAATAAACAATAAATTTTTAAAAATAACAATACCATAACCAATGCTAACAAACAATATACTAATAACAATATAGGAAAGGGAAAATACATATTACAGATGATGTATATAGTAACTGAAGGAAAAACAAAAATGTCCATTTAAAATCCTTAAAATCTTGTCTTTGAAGGAGGGTTGAGATGTCATCAGGGGAACTGGACTCTGGTCTGGATTCTAGCTGTCTCTGGATTCTGGTTGTCTCTGGAACTGCTGGATTTTCATTAATCTTTAGTATAGCATTGTCCAAAAAATTCAAATTAAACAATGAAAGTTCTTCAAAATATACAAAACAAGTTTAAACTTGATATATATACAGCATATTGGAGTCCCCGCTTTGGAGGATACTTATATCCATACACAATACAAAATTGAGACAGTTATGACATTACAAACACTTTTTACCACTATATGTCTGGATCAAGGCCAAATTTAGTTATGTGTCCATGATGACACCTGAAAATGTTATGGAAAGGTTACCATACCACATCTCGTGGTACATAGACATCTAAAAATTGTGCTAGGCCTCAGGTGGATGGATTCTGACCATGCAACCAGATTGAGTGAAGAAGCCAAGTTAAGTTAAACCAGGTACATGCATTAGGGCTAATATGACACCAGAACATTTTTGGAGTGAGAGAGGAAGAAACTGGACTATGTCCAGCAATTGTGCTCTACATAGCTGCTCTCATAAGCAAACTATGGGCTTCCTGAATATATTTGGCTGTTCTCTCAGCCTCCATCAGGGTATCTTAGATGTACCTGTTTCTCCTCCTGTTGTACATATATTCTCTCCAGGGCCTGCAACGTAGAATTGAACCATCTCCATTAAGATCATTGTAAGAGCAATTAGTCTCTGAAATGGTAAGTTTCCATAAATCATAAATCTCGTATTAATTTCACCAAAGACAATTTGATGGTAAAAATGCGTGCTACACTGCATAACTTAGGATATACTTGAAATATATATATAATCCCAAACCATAACCAGAGGTACAGTCACATATGACATACAAATGATAAATGAATGTAAATGACTGATATTATTAAACATTATTACAGAATCTTCATTAAGCAAGTAAACCACATCATCTTGTCCATGAATTCTCTTTCTAGTACAATGTCAATAACAGATACTTGAAATGATAAACAATTTATCAAAAGGAAATAAAACATCAGCGAGACTCAATATGTTCATTAATTGCCTTATAAATCAAGCAATAAGGTTCAATAACCCTTTCTAAAAGACAGAGCCATGTGTTCTTGGTGGAGAAGTTCTTCATCTGTAGGAGGAAAAGCTTGTTTAAGGTAAAAGCTTATAATGCTAGAATTTCGGGTACACCACATTTTTTAAACTGGTTATCCAATTCTCTGCATCTGGTATAGAAAAAAAGGCAGAGCAGAGGTCTATCACTGTGAAGCATGTAGCCTCACAAGGGATTGAAGAAACTATGGTGGCAGGATTAGGGACTATAGCATGTCTAGGAATAACAATTGTTAATTGCTCTAAGATCTTGTACAAAACGATCAACAGGTTTGCCATCTGGGCCAGGCTTGGGTTTTTTAACTGGCAAAATGGGAGTATTACATGGAGAATGATGGCGTGGGACAATAATGCCCTGACTTTTCAGAGCCTCAATTATAGGGGTGATCCCTTCTATAGCTTCTTTAGACAATGGATACTGTGAAATGGATGGAGGTGGTCCCCCTTTAACTTTAACAGTAACAGGCATAGCAGATTTAAGGAGCCCCACTTCAGTAGAGGATGAGGCCCATAGGGACTCAGGAATGTCAGAGGGGATTTTGGATGTATCCCCTACTGCTCCTTGAGCACCTGCAATCAAAATTGGTAATAGATGAACAGTATCCTCTGGCAACCACAGAGAGACAGCCCCATCTGGAACACAAGATATGGTTACACAAGATAAGTTTACAAAGGAGATCACGACCTAATAAATTTACAGGGGCATCAGGCATAAGTAAAAATGAATGTTCTACAGTTAAAGGCCCCATAGATACCATACAAGGGGTTTATTCTGCCACTCTTTGGGCCTTACTTGAGATTCCTACCACATTTAAAGATCCAATAGCATTGTATCCAGGGTCTGGTTTATGCACTAAGACTGATTTAGAGGCTCCTGTATCTACAGACAATCATAATACGAGTCCCCAACTTTGAGGGTCACATGGGGTTCGTTACTCTGGGAAGGTGAATGGATTGGTATAAGAGGGTTCAAAAATTCAAGATCTGGAAAAGTAAAGCTTTCTATATTTATTCTCCACTCCTCCCCTAGACACTGTCAGTCCTGTGTCTCCCTCTGAGGGATTCTAGAGTTACCCCGATTCTGATTCTGTCCTTCTGTACCTCCCTGATAGGGTCTACAATTATACTGATTCTGGTTGTAATAAAGTCTGTAATTATCTTGGTTGTTTCCTTTCTGGTAAAAATTTCCATAATTATTCTGGTTTCTCCTGAAAAAATATTCCAGACCCTCAGTTACTGCCCACCTGAGTTCTTGCTTTCTAATTCTACATTCTCTCAATGAGTGTCCTTGTTTTTCACAGTACTGACACACCTTAGGGGTTTTGTCCTGACCTTTAAATGCCTGACCTGAAAGTGCTGGTGCCAGAATGCTTTGCTTAGCCATATTATCTTCATTTGCCTCAAAGATATAGGTGGCAATTTCTTTAAGCCTTTCTACAGCCATATCTTTCCAGCCTGGACACTGTCAAAAAAAATTTACAGATTTCTGGCAATGATTGATATACAAATATATTACATACAATATAGGAGTCTTTTGAGTCTAGTGGGTCCAGTCTTGTAAATTGCCTAGCAGCTTCACAAAGTCTATCATAAAGTCTACTAGGTTGTTCATTAGGCTCCCGAGCGAGTTTTAAAAATTTTTGCCAGTTGTCAGATTTCTTAGAACAGGATTCCATTCCTTTCAGTAGCATTTCCCTAGCATTTTTAATTCTTGGAATTGCTATGGATCGTTATAATCCCAGTTTGGCTCCTGGAGAGGCCACTCTGCTAATGCTTCCCCAGAGGCCACCAAGGAATTTCCTGCTGTGACAATATCTGCAATTTCACTAGGGGATAGTATAATTTCCATAAGACAAGTGGGTTGATATGTATTAAATATAGATCTTAACTGGGAAATAACTGACTTTGGATTCTGATCAAACCTAGGTATAAGTTTCTTCCATGCACACAGATCCTTTGGACTGAATGGGCTATATATTTTACGCTGTACTCCTCTGCGGGCTGTAACATTCTGTAGGGGGAGCAGTTTCTGTTGATCTGATTCTAAAGACTGGTCTAAATCTGTTTCTGAACTCAGGTCATCTCCAATAGAGGGACCTGTACTGGTATCCCTCTGAACATGTGGTCTACTATGATCATATTGTAAAAGAAAATTAATTATTAATAATCTAATCTAGTCTGAAAAATTTGCATAATTTTTGGATTTACTGCTGTTAATTTAATGTGGGCCGTTTATAAGGTTCCACCACATTGCTCCACTCCCAAATTGATAAGCAAAATATTAAGAAGCCTCTTAACTAAATAATCAAAGCAGAGTTTATTTATGAGATACTATTTAAAATTAAGAATACAGGGAAATAAAATGTACAACCTGACTGCATTGCGGTGCATCTCTTTCCACTGTGTCTCTTTCCCACCTGCTGCGCTTGGAACTTCTTTAATACAATAAGGGCCTTAGCCGCCTCTTGCTTAGGGCACTCAGGTCCTTTATTCTAACTAGGAGCCCCTTTCACTTTGTAAATCCCCTTGCTTCTAACTTTCCTCTCCTTACTGTCACTACTGAACCCCTGTGTTTCTCTCTCACTGACCTTCTGTTTGTCTGCTCCATCAGTCTGCCCTTTGGCCTCTCTTTTCTCTGCTCCTAGTTCTTTATCCTTCTCCTGCGTCCTTGTAGCCCCCTGTCTCTCGTCTGCCATCTGTTCTAATCTCGTCAGCGGCCAGTCCTCTTCTCTGCCTCTTTCCTGAGTCTAACCCCCAGGTCTATATATATCTTTCTTTTCTCCACTCAAATCTCAGGGCTTTTTGTACCCACACACCAAGCTAATCCGCCAGCCAGAGCTGTGGCTGGGGCTGGGGGGATGCTCGAGCATTCCGTGCCTCAGCACAGGCTATCCAGGATCTTTCGGATAGCTCTGCTCAGGTCGGAGGGAGCTGGGGGCTTTTTTTCCCCAGCTGTCAGCCCATGGGGCTATTTGGCTCAGCTGAAGCAGAGGGGGAGGGGCACCAGCACCTCCCACATAGAAGAGACCCTGAGGGCCTAAGGCTTTCTAATCTCAGCCTAAAGGTAGGGTCCCCAAATCAAAATAAATTTCCACAATATCCCTTCCTCTCTTTACAGCTTTTTTGGAAAAAATACCACATTGTAATAATGACAATAACAAGAATAAAATTTATAGCCATTTGAGCTATAATGATAGTGGTATAGTAAATTTCGAATTTGGTTGTAATGCTTCCAGTAATATTGTATATGTGCTCAGTGGGAAAGATAAACTCTCCCATACCATTGTTCCAAAGATTTTTTTACTGTGTTTGTGAGGAGGAAACCAGCAATGCCATGAATAAGTATTGAGCAGGCCAACAGTTTAAATCGGGGCAGTATGCTGTCCCAAAATATGCCAATTAGAATATACAAGGGGGGAGCCAAATATTCAATCATCCTGTAGTTCAAAATGAACCGGCTTTTCTCTGACCAGCAAGATAAACACTAAGGTTTTTTAAGAGCAAGGGAGATTGCCTAAGGGAGCAGTGGGGGAGGGGCAAGAAGGTCCCCCAGGTTAGTTGGCTCATGGCCAAATAAAAGGGAAGGGGTGGGGTTAAAGAAATTCACTAGGTTAATCAACTCCTGGTTGACTCGCCAAAAACTGTGGGGACTAATTTTTAATTGGTGTTAGCTAAGCGGCTTGCCACAATATTGGGGCAAGGAAGGAGACCGGCAGCGTCCCTCAAAACAGAACAGAATTTATTTTAACAAGAACAAACTTAAAAAAACCCACAGGTGGCAGCTAGGATAAAGCACTGGCCCTGGATTCAGGAGGACCTGAGTTCAAAGCCAGCCTCTGACACTTGACACACTAGCTGTGTGACCCTGGGCAAGACACTTAACCCCAATTGCCTCACCAAAAAAAAAAAAAAAACTCACAGACACCCTTGAATTTTAACAGACCCTTTCAAGTCCCAAGTTAAGAACCCTATTATATGGGTTGCTTCTTTCTAATTCTCAAATTCTGTGATTCTTTTCATCAAATATTTTTAAAAGCTGTCTTAATGTAGTAATAATTTATAGTAATATTGTAGTGATTTGGCCTTGGAACAACAAGAGCTTATTAATGTTTATTGATTGATCAATCAAACAAAAGGTTTTTTTAAACCCATGTAGCTATACAATATTTCATTCTCTCAATTACCAGCAGAGACAAATGATAAATTAGAACACTGCTTTTACTGCTACATTGTAATTCTCTTAATCATTATTGAAAGAAGAATTTATACTGTAACTTACTTACTTCCATGGCATTTATATATTATTAATGAACTTGGTTGAAACAAAAAATATATGCCTTGGGGCGGCTAGGTGGCACAGTGGATAGAGCACCGGCCCTGGAGTCAGGAGTACCTGAGTTCAAATCCAGCCTCAGACACTTAACACTTACTAGCTGTGTGACCTTGGGCAAGTCACTTAACCCCAATTGCCTCACTGAAAAAAAAAAAAATTCCTTCATAACATTAGACCCTCAATCCATGTTTGGAAATCTGATTCCACAAAGCGACAGGTTGTCACACCAACAATTTCTCCTTCTGTCCCACATAGTTGTTTATAAAGGTTTTTCTTTTCTCAATCTGATTCCCATAATTCTTGCTTTAGCTCAATTTGCTTATGCTTCTTATTTCAAGTATGTTATGTTCTCTTTATCAGTCATGTAGGGGGCAACTAGGTAGTACAGTGGATAAAGGACCGGCCCTGGATTCAGGAAGACCTGAGTTCAAATCCGGCCTCAGACACTTGACACTTACTAGCTGTGTGACCCTGGGAAAGTCACTTCACCCTCATTGCCCCACAAAAAAGTCCAAAAAACAAAAAAGTCATGTAGCTAGCTAGTGAATGCTAGACTTAATGTTATTTCACATTTAATTACTTAGTAGCCATACACACACACACACCCCAACACATAAACTTTGCTTCAGCATTATAATACATTTATTAACAATTAGGATCAATCTTCATAAGACTACACAAATTAGATAATATAATAAGACTATAAATTTTGATCAATCTTTATAATAACGCCATAGATTATTATTATATACCATATAATTCATCAAATATTATATTACCACTGACTGTGGGAGTTGGTGAGTTATAAGTTAAAGGGCTGATTTTTGAGGCTTACCTTTCTCCTATAGAATGGAAGTCATATTAACAAAGCTGAAAGAAAGGAAAGGTGGGGCAGCTAGGTGGCGCCTAGATAGAGCACCGGCCATGGAGTCAGGAGAACCTGAGTTCAATCCAGCCTCAGACACTTAACACTTACTAGCTGTGTGACCCTGGGCAAGTCACTTAACCCCAATTGCCTCACTAAAAAAAGAAAGGAAAGGGAAAGGAAGCTACACATCTAAATTTTAGCATTCATCCAAAGATACACCCATCCATTCCATCCATTCAACAAATACTTAAGGAACTTCTACCAAGGCCAAAGCACTTTGCTAAGTGCTGACAACAGACCATAAATTCTGAAAGGGAAAGTGCTATACTAGGCAGGAGCCACTAAATGCAACCCAAGTTATGAGGTACCGAACATTCAAACAAAAAATAAAAGTAACAACAGAATAAACTCATATAACTTCAGAGATTTTTTTTTTTTAATCTCTTATCAAGGTATGTTTAAAGGTACGATTCAGCCTGGAATCCTACAACTTCTAGCTTTCAATCTATGGAGCTGAACAGTGAGAACTGATATTCAGAATATTAACTCACACTTATAAGGTATACAAAGTATTTTCCTCATAATAAGCCCATAAAGTAAATAGTACAATATTATTTTCATTTTACAGATGAGGAAATTGAAGCTTAAAAAGGTTTAACTGGCCATGCTAGCCACTGTTAGATTGGCCAAATTAAATTCATTCTTCACTCTCATTTAAATTTTTTTTTCATTTTTATTTTCAGTTCCAAATTTTCTCCTCCCTCCAGCCCCTCTCACACCCACTGAGAAGGGAAATAACACTCATATACTGACCTTGATAAGCTATAAGCTTTTCAACCATCAAAGTAATATTCAAATAGGTTCATTATACAATATTCTATTTACTAAAGCAGAAAAAGGGCTTCATATAAAGATTATATAACAGATATTGAAATAGAAAGTTCAACTGATTTCTCATTCCAATCAAAGTTTTTATTATTTTCTGAAAAGTCCTTTAACAAGTGGCTAAAATAACTATTTACTCTTACCATTTGATTAGCTGACATCTTCATTTGTTTCTCAGTTTTTCTCTTAGTGTGATTCTCCATAGTTGAATTCCTAGTATTAGGTTCAATGGAAAGTAAAAGAGAAAAGTTTACTCAAAACACAGAATACAATCATCTTGGTTAACTTCACAGCTCCTGACTTGTTGAAACCTAGTAAGAAAGTCTCAAAGACTTCACCATGCTGTCCAAAAGATAGTTGATGTTAAGATGTCATATCTTTTTGGGAAATCAGGGCAAAGCAAAGAAATCTTTGCTTTTCCATTACTGGATGTTAGTAGATACCACAAAGACTTAGTACAAGACACTCTGAATCTTTAGCAGTTATAACAGCAAACGAAAAGAAAAAAAAAGATTACTCTAAGTCATAATTCCAAATTAATTTGAATGGAATGGTCCCCTGAAATTACTTTTTTTTTTTCAGTAGAGATGACACTCTCTAAACAAACTGTATTTTAAACAACCCAGCATTTTTTAAGTTGATCACTTGGTTTTCTCTTTAAGTCAGCCTCTGGGCTCTCATCCCCTTTGGATAATCAGGTTTTCAGAAATAATTAGTGTTCAAGAATATTCTATGGTCAACATCTAAAGTGAACTGATGTTGAAAAACAATTAACTATTATAGGAAAAGCAATGGCCTGCTGTTTTTTAATTTCCTTATCTGGACAATGATTCAAATTGGAAACCAATATATTAATGGCTTATGTCATAGCAGAAAAAACACACACACTAAATCAAGTTCAATTTAACAAACATTTATTAAGTGCTACACACCGGGCACACAGGAGGAAGCAAAATAGCTTCATAAAGAGATCTAGTTGTGAAGCCACCAATACCACCACTGGTTTTTTTTTAATTAATTTGCTATTAATATCACACAAGTTTGGGGCAAGCGTATATTAATTTATTAATATCATACCAGTAAAGGATTGACCACTTATCTCCCTTACTTCTCATGGTCCCAGGCCTAAGTGGTAGAGAAAGCAGAGAGTTTCAGCATGCCAGTTAGCAAGAGCAAGAGAAAAGCTCCAGAACACCAATGCTGTCCTAAAAGAGAGTCTAAACCTGTAACAATTGGAATGACGCCACCCGCTGGAGACCCACTGTAGGAAAGCTCCACCATGAGGAGAAGGTCTCTGAGGGCAAGACCATGCGGTCTTTTCTTTGGCGTCAGGAAGTGATGTTTGCTTGTGGAAGGAAGAAGGGGGAGGCTGGCGCTCTTACTTGCTCTCTTTCCTGAGGACTCTGGTGGAGAAGGCAGCTAGAAATGCGCTCTTCCTTTAATAGATAGATGAATCTAGGCCTTGCTCTCTCTCTTTACCAAATTCTTATTCTCCTTAATAAATGCTTAAAAGTCTAACTCTTGCTAAAGCTTATAATTTGTTGGCAACTACTCATTAGATATTTTAGACAGACTAGCTAGAATTTTAGCCCCTTACAAACCCAAAAGACTCTAATGGTATCTTCCAAGGGTTTTTAATCCTCTTTTGATAGAGGTGGGTCATTATACATTGATCAAAGCTAATTGGTTAGCATCATTCAATTCCATTGGTTGACAAGACCAAAAGGCGGTCTACATTAAAATCCATGGGGAAACTTACTAGCTGTTTGACCCTGGGCAAGTCACTTAATCCTCATTGCTCCACCAAAAAAAAAAAAAATCCATCAGGAAAAAGAATGCAAAAGACCCTCACTGAAGTTGCTCAAGGCCAAGTTCATTATATAGGCATGGTTTAATCCCATCAGTCTTGTTCTCTTGGGTTTGTTCCAGATCAAGGCAAACTGGACTTTCTGGAGTGGGGAAGGGGAGAAAGCACTGAGAAACTGATCTCTGGGTCCCCCAGTAAATCCATTACTAATAATTATTTTCTCACTGAAACATATTGGTAATGAGGAAAAACTCTCTAAGTCTATAAATTGAAGCTCTGTATAGGGGGACATTTCCTCACCAGTAAAAGTTCCCTTACACTTGTTATAGGGCCTAGCACCCCAGAAGTTCTCTGGGGTACATCAAAGAAACTTCTCCTTGAGAAACTAAACCAAAGAATCTGATTACACCTAAAGAGATAAGTAGAACATGATCAGGACTGAGCTAGCTCGGAGACCATCACCCTTCATTCCAGTCTCCCCCACCCCTGGGGAGATAAGATTGGGTGTGTCTGCTGCCTTTGTGCTGGGAGGAGGAGAGAGATGGTTTGAGAGATCCACAGCCACCCCTCACCCAATTCCCCCAGTCACCACCAGTGGAGGATGGCCCTCCCTCAATAAGGGAATCTTCCACGGTCAGATGATCACTTCCATCAGTCCTCTATAAAAGTATCTGCCTGGGTAGCTAGGTGGTGCAGTGGATAAAGCACCAGCCCTGGATTCAGGAGTACCTGAGTTCAAATCTGGCCTCAAACACTTAACACTTACTAGCTGTGTGACCCTGGGCAAGTCACTTAACCCCAATTGCCCTGCAAAAAAACAAACAAAAAAAAAAAGTATCTGCCTGTCTCCTGCTTGAGGAGATTGGCATCTCAGAGCCACGTTCCATGCCATGCCTTGCCCCCATGGTTTCCCTTCTCCTCTTGGTTTCCCTTCCCCAGCCCCTAAAACAACTATTATCTTGAAAAAAAGGGAGAAAAAAAACTATTATCTTATTCTACTGGATTTGTGTGCAAGAGGATGTAATTCTTTAAAGAGGAATTCCTAAGAACCCCAAACCCCTACCCCTTTCCCAAACCCCTACCCTATTTCCCCACAACAAACTGATGAAAGCACATGACAGACACTGTTCTAGGCACTAGGGGGTATTAAAAACAAAACCACAAAGTCCCTCCCCTCAAAGAGTTAATATTCTATTGACCAAATATTGCATTGAATGAATATATTCATCTGGGGAGTGTTGATACTTTAATGTTTTGGGTTTTGGGGGGTTTTTTTGTTGTTGTTTTTGGTGAGGCAATTGGGGTTAAGTGACTTACCCAGGGTCACACAGCTAGTAAGTGTTAAATGTCTGAGGCCGGATTTGAACTCAGGTCCTCCTGACTCCAGAGCCAGATGCTCTATCCACTGCGCCACCTAGCTGCCCCAATACTTTAATGTTTAACCTTCCTAGTCAAGTAACAGCAACAAAAACACCATCAGCAATCATTCATATAGCACTTTAAAGTTTGCAAAGAGCTTTTCACCTGCTATCTCTTTTGTTCCTCACAACACTGCAAAATAGGTAATATTATTATCCCCATTTGCAGATGAGGAAACTGAGGCCAAGAGGTTGGGTGACTTACCCTGGGTCACTCAGATACTAAGTAGGTATCTGAGGGAGAATTTGAACTTGTTTACTGCTCCACTTAGCAGTCTAGTATCTGGCACATCTTTCAAGTTGCTCAGATATTCCTCTGTTTCTCTCAGTAAAATTTTAAACAGCTATATATATTCTGTTTGTACAGATCAAATACAGTTCTTCATGGATTAATGAAGATATTTGGGGTTTTTTGTAATTTTAATTAATAGGATGTGTTTTTTCTGATATTTCTTAGTCTTATCAGTGGAATATAAAATACAAATGACAGTTTGATATTCTTTGTCCACTACCTTGCTGAAAGCTCTTGTTTTTTCCCAGAGTCCCCTGTATTTTCTGGGTATAACATTAAAACATCTGCAAATACTATTTTAACCTCTGTTCCACATGTTCATTCTTTAATTAACTTTTCTTATCTCAATATGATTCTTTTAATAGCTGAGCCTTTTTTTTCTTCCATAAATACTTTAACAGACTAGATAGCTGCAAGTCCTCCCTTACACTCTCAGATCATTTGCTTCTGATTTCAGTTCATCTATCAATTCACTCCCAATTCTGGTCATCATGACTCATGTATCATCAATAGAGATTTCCCACAAAACTTCTTTTGGCTGCCCCTCTTCATCCACTTTTAAAAATAATACTTGGGGGGCAGCTAGGTGGCGCAGTGGATAGAGCACCGGCCCTGGAGTCAGGAGGACCTGAGTTCAAATCTGACCTCAGACACTTAACACTTACTAGCTGTATGACCCTGAGCAAGTCACTTAACCCCAATTGCCTCACTAAAAAAAAAAAAAGTGGAAGAAGAAACTGAGGCCCAAAGTGAGTTTCCTAAGATCAGCCAGGTAATAAATAAGTGGAAAAAGGATGACCAAAAATCTGTGCCATGCTGTTTGAATATTGAATATTTGAATATTGAATATTTATTGAATATCAATTCAATAAATACTTTGTAAGCATCCGTTTTGAATATACACTGTTGGATTCTGTGAGAAAAGAAGGAAGAAAAACTGAGTCAGAATTTTTAATGATTTGCCTAAAATTTCACATTTTCTGATTCCCAGTGCAAGCTCAGTCATTGTACCTGTGGTTTACATAAAGATTCATGAAAACCAAGGTACCTTAAGGCAATTCAAAGGGTTCTTTAAAAAGAAAGTGAGGGGGCAGCTAGGCGGCACAGTGGATAAAGCACAGGCCCTGGATTCAGGAGAACCTGAGTTCAAATCTGACCTCAGACCCTTGACACTAGCTGTGTGACCCTGAGCAAATTGCTTAACCCTCATTGCCCCCACACACACATACACACAAAAGTGAAATTACAACAAACCTATTTGTTTCTTTGTGTCATGTCATTTCCACATTACAACCCAATACTAAAACAGAGGCTGAATTCCCAAGCAATGAACAATATTGCATAAGAATTATGCTACCTCCCAAAGTTTGGAAAATGCTTGGGAAGGCAAGAAAAATAAACCTAACAAGGTTGTTGTGAAGACTAAACAAGAAACACACACACAAAATGTGTTGCAAACCCCAAAGTATATATTAATGCTAAGCTATCATCATATTATTATTACTCACAAGGATTTTATTCTAATGGGGGAGACAAGTACATATATAAATAAATAGAGCATCAATGTAAAGTAAATAAAGTTATGAGGAAATGTAACATCCCTAAAAAAAAAATACCTCATAAGAAGGATAAAACTATTACATACAGACTATGTCCGTATGACCAAAGTGAAATGGCCAGTTAGTTGTATAAGACTAATACTATAGTTGATCAATCTGAAGAATTTGAGTCCCAGGCCTCACTTTACTTTTAAATTAGGATGTCATCTGGTTGGCTCATGAATGTCAACACATCCATAGGGCTTGTGGAGATCTAGTGGGGGGGAAGGCAGTTTTTCTGAAGGTCCCCACATGTGAGGAGAGCCCCTGAGTTCTACTTGTTAAGATGAAAACTTGTAAAGAGCTTTCATTTGGTGACTTTAGAAGTAGCACTGGGGGCAGCTAGGTGGCGCAGTGGATAGAGCACCGGCCCTGGAGTCAGGAGTACCTGAGTTCAAATCCGGCCTCAGACACTTAACACTTACTAGCTGTGTGACCCTGGGCAAGTCACTTAACCCCAATTGCCTCACTAAAAAAAAAAAAAAAAAAAAGAAGTAGCACTGTATTGAGTCCCCTGGTGGCAGATCTGACAGTAAGGAGGACATTTTAGCTCCCTAAAAATCAGTCATCCAAAAAAACTATGCAAACTATAAACCACTCTGTCACTGGGAGAGGTTCAAACAGAGCATGCTCTGACACATCTGACTTATGCTCAGTTACCATCCCCCCAGCAACTTGAATTTGATGAATTGCTCTGAGTCATTCTCCAGTTTCCCAAAGATATGGTAAAAGAACAAATGTGTTTTCAAAGGGCAACAGATTCTTATCTTTTGTGCCACCTTTTTTCCCATCCTCCACAAAGTGGCAAATTTCTAAATCAAAGGATCATGGAATTTTGTGCTGGAAAAGACATAAATTATCTAGTTCAACTTCTTATTTTTTTAATTCAAGTGTATTTTAGTTTTAATCCAATCAATCAACATTTATTAAGCACCTACTACGTGCCAGGCACCATTCTAAGTGCTAGAGATACAAAAAGAGGTAAAATAGCACCTGCCCTCAAGAAGCTTACAATCTAAAGGGGGAGAGAATATTGCAAATATTTACAAAGCAATATACACAGGATACATGGGAAACAATAGAAGGAAGGCATTAAAATTAAGAGGGAATGGAAAAGGATTCCAGTAAAGAAAGGATTTTAGTTGAGACTTAAATCTACTTCCACCCATTGGGAAGGCAAGAAAAATAAAACCCATTATAAATATGTATAGACATGCAAAACAAATTTCTCTTATTAGCCATGTTTCCAAGAAATGTCCCACTTTTTACATTTGAGGAAACTGAGACCCAGGGGGATGAAGTATCTGTTTAGCCCAACGTCATATAGCTATATCTGAATTCATCAATTCGACTGACTACTAACTCTGGCCTTATTGAACATGAAATAATATTCATGTTAACTTTCAATGCTGCTGTTAAAGACAGCGTGTTTTTGTTTTGTTGCTTTTTAAGCAACTGCATATATAATGAAGAAAACACTTGTTCCTAATTTAGAGGACCTATGTTCAAATCCTACCTTTATCACTTCCTAGCTACATGACCTTGGGCAAGTTATTTGTAAAATGAGGGGGCTGTGCTAGACGGTCTCTGAGATCCCTTCTATGACTCGTGAAACAGCATAAATATTTTTTTAAGGATGCGGAATATCCCAAAGGTATGACACCCTTCATGAAGTTGGAGAGATGGTAGCCTAAATAGGACCAAATAATTGGTCTGTGTGGTTCAAAATTCTCATTGCCAGTGGGGTACTAAGAACTGTGTAGTAAAGCAACTAAGATAATGGGAAAGCAGGGCATATCCATGCACATAAGGTATTTCTTTTTCTTGAATGACATAAATATTGTCACTTTTTTATTATCTGCTCTAATCAAAGGCCAATCACTACAAATAACTGATTACCAAGTCAACTGTTTAGAACTCTGAAAAGTATTTTTCTCATGTAAACAATATTAAACATGATGGTTAAACTCTCAAGCCTAGAAGGTGAGTACCTTCTTAGGCCTAGATCCAGTGAATCCCTGACATTCAAGGCAGGTTACTTGTCACTATGCTAATTTCTGTCACAGTACCTTCCCTACCTGTCTTACCGGAAAGCAACATTATCTTTCCCTCCCCTCTGCCCTCCACCACCAACCAGAGGGAAAGTGGTATATTAGGGAAGGTCTTAGTGGTGAAGAGAAGTAGCAAGAGGCACAGATAAGTGATGAAGTATATAGACAATCAGCCCTGGAGTCAGGAAGATTTCAGTTTAAATGTGGCCTTGACACTTAACTAGCTGTGTGACTCTTAGGCAAGTCACTTAACCCTATTGCCTCAGTTTCCTCATCTGTAAAATGAGATGGAGAAAGAAATGGCAAACCACTCCAGTATCTCTGCCAAGAAAACCCCAACTGGCATCACAGAGAGTTGAACACAACTGAAAAATGACTGAATGCTTGCCCCAGCAAGCCTAGATGTCAAGGCAGAAATCTTTATTATTTCCAGGTTCTGACAAAGAGGCTAGCGCTCCATTTTTTACCTTGCTAGGGTTCCATTTTCTCTTAGAGCTGTAGGTTATACCTGCCACAGTCTTTTATAAGTGTTGCCTATAAGGTACTTTGGTACATGAAATCCCCAATTTATAAAGTTGTGTTCTAAAACACAACTCTGAAAACTATTTTTCTCATGTAAAGAATATTACACATGGTGGCCTTACTCTCAAGCCAATCCACCTATGCCTATTTACTTCTGTCCGGGGAGAGGGAGTTAGGACCTATGGTTTCATTTTCATTTTCCAATGAGAATGACCCTCAGTCATTGCTGATCTGTACCTATTCTGCATCTTAGACTTGTCCATGAAATAGTGAACAAATGGTAGGTAACTCTAAGGACTGAACCCAAGCTGTCTGCAGCTATCAGTGTGTTGGGATGGTAGGAGGAACATATGAAAGAACGCCATTGGCATGAAGCTCTGTACTGCTATGGTGGCCATATTTTCACAAACCAAAGGAGAGGCATAAGGGGGGAAAATAATATTCCTTTTACAAAAATCACATTAAAAATAAATTTTCTTTTCTTGGATTCACACTTTTCCAGCAGGCAGAATTTACTGTATGCACAGGTTAGTAATGAATGCATAAGCAATCATCCCTATTGGACTTCCTGTAGGTATATGTTTGACTTTACACCTGTTTGATGTCACATACTGAAATCTGCAGGACGGACTAATTCTCAGGCAGTGTCATGTGATCTACTGATCCCTCTTTTCCTTCCCTCCCCACTCCCAATCACATTTCCTTGCCTGTGTTCTGCCGTTTGAAACTGAAAATCTTCTAATAGCTCACACCTTCCTTACTCACCCCCAGATTGAAATACTTCTTGCTCGCATAACTTACCCATTTAGAATCTCATGTGCGTGTGCGTGTGCGTGTGTGTGCGTGCGTGCGTGTGTGTGTGCGCGCGCGTTTAAAGCAAGTTTGCAGGGTTTCCCCCTGCTGTTTCTGGGTGCAGGCAGAAAGTCAGGAGGTGACGTTGGGGAGGAGGGACTAACTCGTTCTCTCTGCTCTATCTCATTCATAAAATCAGGTAAGGTATGGACATAAGCCTTAAGGATTAATCAAGATGATGCAATGAAAAGGTTTTTCTTGAGACTTATTGCCGTTTCCTTGGATTTCCCAAATTACATTAAGGACCAGAGTGGCTGCTGTGCTGAGACACCCACCCATTGATCTATCATTGACTAGGACCAAGTAGGGCTTCAATATGCAAAAAAAAAAAAAAAGCGCAACTAGCTCATTTCCTAAAATTGTTTGAGTGTAGGTTAAAGTTTTCCCCTCTTAAAGCTCTCTTTCAATCTGCTCCGGTTCATGATGGGCCCCAGAGAGTTGTAAAAGAGGAGGAATATTCAGGAAATATTGGGGTGGGGTCTTCAGCGTGGGAATCAGTCTTAAAAAAAAAAAAAGGCAGTTTCCAAACTACAGTAGGCCATATAAGTTACCCCCATACACTCTCAGTGTTGGGCTGAATTTTAAAAAGGTAGAGAAATGAATGAATACACTAAACTGTGCAATGATTGAATGAGGAATTAAGTAAATTTGGGTATTTTTTTTAGGGTACTTAAAAATCCGGAGGTAAAACTGTCCAGTAAAAATTGCCCTAAGGGAAACAACATTCCTTTACAAACCCCCATTTCTATCATTCACTACAGAATACAGATCTGCTGCAGCTTCAGAAGCCCAGAATTAGGACCAGAATCGTTTGGCAGAAGTAGCAGCAGCCCCATAGGGGCTGTGTTCCTAGAAACTGGCAGGATTAGACAAATATTTTAACAGGGCTCGGTTAAAATCACAAAATGTTCTTACCGTCCTAGGATAGAATTAGAGGTCTAAAATTCTTAGGCACCGACAAGACGTAGGTGAATCTGGGCTTCGTTACTGTGGTCACACCAGCAGGGACAAACTTTTGAAGCGACTATGAAACTGAAACCAACTCATTTGATCTTATTAACTGAGCCCTCCTTCCTGGAACTTGAGGGACCCGCCCCTTCCCAGCAACCTGTGCTCTCACAGTCAGGCTTGCTATGAATGTGACATATGAGGGTAGCCTAAAGTTCCCCCCACCCTTTGGGTTTTTTTTTTTTCCTTTTGCTTTTTAAAATACTGAACCTACATACACCTTTACCTACCTGGTCACCTAGCATAGTAAACAGCACTAACTTCATTTTTTTCTGTAGCACCTGGGAGCACCCAGCCCCCACTCTCAGAATGGATTCCATTAGACAAGGTTCCCCAATTTCAAAATACTATGATTTCAAAGCCACTCAAAATGAGAGTTCATGAAACGCTTCTTCTGATAGACTCACCTTTACTAGTTAACAAGAAGAAGCAGTTAATTCAAATCAAAGGTATTTTTTGAAACAGCAAAGAAAAAGAATAAAACATTTCCCCTATAAATTTGGGGCCCACTCTCCTTTAGATATAAACACTATTAATGGGAAAGAGTAAACACACAAGGGTGCCCCATGTGGAAAGTTACACACAGGGCTGTCTGGTGCTCTGGAATGGAAGGCCACTTCATAGCTTCTATACTGGCGAGGGGTTGCTGTTAATAAAAACAATAACAATAACATTAATAGCAAGAATTTCTATAATGCTGATTTCATCCCTGTTCTGACAGGCCTGCTCCTTATTAACCTTGAAGAGCACAAAGTCTCTGTAATGTGGGCTGGAATTTTGGGTCAAATTGATTGTGAGTTGTCCCAAAAGAATTACAAGACTCAGTGACTCAGTTTCCTAAGTTTTATCGCAATACTGTGGGTGACCACAGGGAGAGAACCAGAATATTGGAAAGGTATCTCTCAAATAAGGAAAGGAAAGACAGTTATATTTATAGTATGGATAAATTGATTATCAGTCTCATTATAATAATTTCCTCCTAGGGGAGGGCCTGTCCTACTCAATTCTCCACCTAGGGGTGTTACAAGGGAGGGCTTTTCCTAATTTGGAATTCCTAAGCCAACACCCTAGGAGGGTACCTTTTTCAGTGGAGGTGTGTTTTGGGGGCTTACACGTCATAAGATGAACCTGGGGACAAATTTGGCCTTTTCTGCACATGTCTCTTTCTGATTCCCATGGCTAGTTTCAAAACATATTCATTTTTCATTAGAATTTTCATAGGTTGTCTTTTTCCTTTATTGTTATTTTGACCTGACCTGTTCTGGTCCGTTATGGATGTTGATCACTATGGGTAGTAGAACCTAACATAAGTTATCCATTAACTGGGATCTGACTCCCTTTTAGAGCTAAGATCTATATTAGAGCTTGGGTCTTAGGTTTTTCTATTAACCCTTTTTTGCCTCCTACATCATGTGTAGATTACCGATAATTTCCCTGCATGTGTAGATTTCTAGCACCGGTTTGTGGAACTCCTGTCTGCTTTTGGCTTCAGCTGAAGACCGTCTTTTACTCGTTACCCCCCCCTCCCCCCCCCCCCACACACTCATGGGTTATGGGGTTTTCTTTTTTTTTTTTTTTAAGTGAGGCGATTGGGGTTAAGTGACTTGCCCAGGGTCACACAGCTAGTAAGTGTTAAGTGTCTGAGGCCAGATTTGAACTCAGGTACTCCTGACTCCAGGGCCGGTGCTCTATCCACTGCGCCACCTAGCTGCCCCCAAAGAGAATAATTCTAACCCCTTTTTTGCTTGGCTAGGTGCCACCTAGCTGCCCCTGGTTATGGGGTTTTCAAGGAGGACTGACACCTCTTGTGTGAGGGGTTTGCCAGTCCTTTTTAGGGCTACTTATTCACCTTTGGTGTCCTCCTGGAACTCAACTCTCACCTGTGGCTGCAAGAAGCTGTAGCATGCGCAGAGACCACGCTCCAGTAAACCATCTCAGCAGATGGGCTAGACCAGGCTGAGGGTAACTGACGGGACCTCAAACCGGTCAGTGAGTTGGGAGGGGTGTCCATCCCAAGCATGTGAAATCTTCCCCCACTGGAATGTATGGATGAGAACAGTTTTTTCCAAGGGCCTTGAAAGCAGCTGAAACAGATGTTGTGGAGTGTTTAACGCTTGGGTGGACATCAAAGATTCCAAGTTCATCCATTGCATCCCTGGGACCATCACCAGTCATCCTGACTTTCGTCTTGTCACTGGATTTTGATAATTCTGGAAGAGTGAGGCTGAGGCTTGGTGCAACTCTGCCTCACTTAAATCCAATTTACCCACAAGTCAAGACATCACTCCATGATGTCATTGGTCCTCTGAAAACGAAAGACAACATCTTTTACTCCTAGGAGCCTTAGTGGGCTATGTCATACAGTCTTACTTTAAAACCCTAAAGTCCTCTTTGCTAGAGCTCTTTTAAGGAAAAAGAAACATTCACCGATCAAGTCATGTGACTAAAATTTCCTGGAGGCAGGGAAGGTTGTCTGTGTTTTACCAGAAGTAAACAAACAAACAAACAAACAAAAATACCTTCAGAGGTTTTCTTATCCAAAACTGTCCTGGTACCAGGCCCTACATTCTTTGAAATGCAGATCAGAGAAGAATCCCCAAAAGGAAGCAGCAGGAAGCAGTACAACTTAGTTTCTGCCCAAAACTACAACAATCAATCAATTTATTAAATACCTACACAAAAAGGAAAAAAAAAAAGAGACAGAAAGTCTCTGCCCTCGGAGTTGATAATACAAGGGGGGAGACAACTTGAAAACACATACAAAGCAAGTTATATTCGAGGTAAGTGGGAAATAATTAAGAGGGAAAGTACTAGAATTAAGAGGGGTTGAAGAAAGCTTCTGAAAGTAAATGGAAATGATTTTATTTGAAATTTAAAGGAAGCTAAAGATACAATGGATAGATCACTAATCTTAGAGTCTGGAAGATCTGAGTTCAAATCTAGCCTCAGGCACTTATTAGCTCTGTGACCCTGGGCAAGTCACTTAACCCTGTTGGCCTCAGTTTCCTCATCTGTAAAATGAGCTAAAGAAAAAAATGGCAAACTACTCCAAAATCTTTGCCAAGAAAACCCCAAAAGGGATCATGAAGAATAAAACACAATAAAACAACATAAAGGAAACTAAGAAAGTTAGTAGGCCCAGTGAAGGAAGGAGAGCATTCCAGGCTTGGGAGACAACTGGAAAAAATGGCTAGAGTCCAGGAATGGAGTGTCTTCTTCATGGAACAGTCTGGAAGCGAGTGTCACTGGTTCAAAGAGTAGTACATCAGCAGGAAATCCAAGGGGGCAAAAACAGTGAATCATTTTTTCTAGCTTAGGGAGCAGGAACAGGACTTAAACATGGCAGGGTTGGGGGCAGGGTCCTACAGCTAGGCATGAGGTTGACCTGAACTTGTATTTCAAAGCAAGGAACAGTCATAGATCCTTGGTGGGGAAACAGCCTAGCTATTCAAGAAGATGCATAGGAGTCAATGTCCAGCTGTGATCATCTGACCTTAGAGTTAGATGACTTAGGAAGGCATATATAGGAGGGACTGTCAGCTACCATCCAGGGCAAGAAGTGAACAGCAGGGGCAGCTAGGTGGCAGTGGATAGAGCACTGGCCCTGGATTTAGGAGGCCCTGAGTTCAAATTTGACCTCAGACACTTAACACTTACTAGCTGTATGACCCTGGGCAATTCACTTAACCCCAATTGCCTCAACAAAACAACAACAACAACAAAAAAAGAAGTGGACAGCACCAGGCAGATCCAGTTTAAAAGCGGCCTGAGGCTATGTATGGAACAAAGAGCAGGAACCAAGTTAGCAACTGTTAGCTCCTACCTGGGATTGTAGCCTCAGAATCGACCTTTAACCCAGCCTGACACATGAAGGTGAGTAACAAAGGGCTAGGAGCTCCGGAGATTGAAGTTCTATCTCTCTGAATCTGCAGAGTTAAGCAGCCAGCTAATACAGACAATGGACAATAGCAGTCTACCTGAGGTCCCACTAAAGGCAAGGCTATGGTTTTGCTGCCCAGATTCAAACAATGGTCAGGAGTTCAGACCAGATGGGCAGTGACCAGACTTTATACTAGATCAGATAATTTAGAGCACACTGAAAATTTGTAAATCTCCCTGAGAACCTTGAAGAATCAACTCCTTCCCTAAGGATAGAAGTAGTAGGACCCCCAGGGAACACAAAAAAATGGCAAAACAAGGTTCCAACATTCCCTCCAAAAGTGTGCAAAGGCTAGTTTTAATACAAAGTCCCGATCTGGGAAGTAAGGCTAGAAGAATGAATAAACAAAAAAAGGCTCTCACTAAAAAGATGCACTATGGTGCCAAGGAACACTGATCCAAACCTAGAAATGAAGATAACTTCAAAATGCCTGCAGACAAAGTCTCAAAGAAAAATACAGTTTGGCCACAAGGTCAATGAGAATTGCTGGAAAAAATGAGGCAAGGTTTTTTGGTTTTTGGGTTTCTTTTTTGGGCGGGGCGGGGGGGGGGGAATTTTTAAATGATCATATAAAGTAAGCATGCTAGAGGAATGTATTGGAAAAGAAATGAGAACTATGAAGGAGATCTAGGAGTGGTTTTGTTGTGTTTTGATGATCTTTAAAAAAGGGGGGAAAAGGGGAGGGGAGAGAGGAAAGGAGAATAATTTGAAACTAAAAATCTTATAAAAAAATGAATGTGGGGGAGCAGCTAGGTGGCGCAGTGGATCAAGTACCAGCCCTGGATTCAGGAGGACCTGAGTTCAAATCCAACCTCAAACACTTGACACTTACTGTGTGACTGATGTTGAAAACTATCTTTACATGTAATTGGAAAAATAAACAAATACTATTTACAAATAAATAAATGAAATGTGGCAGCCAGAACAAAACATAATACAAATAATCTGCCCAAGCAGAGGACCCCCGGACTATCACTTCTTTATTACTTTACTTTATGCTACTTAAAAAATATAATTGGCTTTCTTGGTTGACATATCACATTGTTATATTACTGAGCCTGAAGTTTTCTAAAACCCCTAGATGTTTTTTGAAATGAAGAACTGCTCTCTATCTATGCCTCCCCAATTTTGTAAATGTCAAGATGATTTTTTGAAGTAGTATAAGATTTAATTATTTATTCTTGTTAAATTTCATCTGATTCCATCTGGCCTAATCCTGAATTCATTTTTTACACTATGGTTCCTAACTACCATCCTTCCTGACTATGTATTTTTAAATCCTCTTTCAATTAGCTTTGTAATCCTTGGAAGGCTATTATTCAAATTTTCTTTTTGCTCAACTATCTTTTAGCTTGAATATGACTAGCTACTTGGCATGCATTTATAATACATTCAAAAGATAAATCCTGACTCACTGAAAATTTATGTTGGAAATCTTCCACTTGGAACCCTTCCAACAAAAAGTCAGAGTCAGAAATCATAAAGGAGCCAATCGCCTCAATAACCCGTGAAAGAAGAGATGTAGAAAGGCCCCTGAAAAGTAAGATGGGGTTGCTGAAGAAGAAAGGAAAAGGCCTCCAAAAGAGACAAGCTTTTCAGAAAAGGAAGAGGAGCAGTCAAGGAAATGAGAAAACAGGAAAACAAAAGCTCCAACATTTTATATATATACACATATACATATATATTATAATTAAGTTAATGTTTTTTGGGGTTTTTTTGCAGGCAATGGGGGTTAAGTGACTTCCTAGGGTCACAAGGCTAGTAAGTGTCAAGTGTCTGAGGCCAGATTTGAACTCAGGTACTCCTGAATTCAGGGCCGGTGCTTAACCACTGCGCCATCTAGCTGCCCCCATACATATATATTATCAACGTCTATGTTTTCAGAGATCATGCTTGCAACCTATGCTTATTGTTCAAATGAAGCGTGAAATTTTGCTCCATCTCCTTATATTAACTCCTTATGAGACTTTATATACAAACACACATATAAAGTCTCATACATATAAATATAATATATATTTATATCATTTAAAGAAACCAGAATGAAAGCATCCTAAGGAAAAATAGACAAGGAATAAATATTAAAATAAAGCTGGATGTATCACATGATATATTCCAAGACATTAAAAAAACACTCTAAATGGAGAATTCTTATCCCTTTTCTTTCTTTCTTTCTTCCTTTCTTTCTTTCTTCCTTCCTTTCTTTCTTTCTTTCTTTCTTTCTTTCTTTCTTTCTTTCTTTCTTTCTTTCTTTCTTTCTTTCTTTCTTTCTTTTTTTGCAAGGCAATGAGGGTTAAGTGACTTGCCCGAGGTCACACAGCTAAGTAAGTGTCAAGTGTCTGAGGCCAGATTTGAACTCAGGTCCTCCTGAATTCAGGGACAGTGCTTTATCAACTCTGTCACCTAGCTGCCCCCTCTTACCCTTTTTCTGTCAGAGCCCCCTTTAAAAGTTTGGTGAAGCCAATAGACCACTCTTCAGAATAATATTTTTTGTTTGTTTTGGTGAGGCAATTGGGGTTAAGTGACTTGTCCAGGGTCACACAACTAGTAAGTGTTAAGTGTCTGAGGCTGGATTTGAACTCAGGTTCTCCTGAATCCAGGGCGGGCGCTCCATCCACTGCGCCACCTAGCTGCCGCCCAGAATAATATTTTTTAAAAGGAAGCCAAAGATTAGTAAAGAAGTAATTTTTTCCCCATCCAAATTTATGGATAGCTATCCACACACTGCAGGATAAGAACCCATTCTCTAAAAGAAATTAACTTCTGGCATGATTTCAAACTGTTTTCCTTATTTTCTCATTTTTGTAATTTTAGCTAACAATTATTTATGGCTTCTTTGATTTGTTTTTTGAGCCACTTATTTTAGATAACATTATTTAGTATCCATTTAAAGTTATGTTCTTTGTTCATATTTTCCTGATTGATTTTTTTTTCTAGACCTACGATTTCATTGGTATAAGGGAACTTCCTCGTACCTGAGGCAACTCTTTTACCAGTACAGAACTTCCCTGACTCAGAAATTTGCCATTTTTGAGAGTTGTCTGGGATATTGAGAAACTGTGACTTGTCCAGGGTCAGATAGTTAATATAAGTCAGAAGCAGAACTTGGGCTGGGGTTTTCTTTACTTTGAGACCAGTTCTTCATCTACTGTGACACAGCTGCCTTCTCCTTATGGATGCTGACTTACTGCACCCCAATGTCTTTCCTTTCTCATAGTGTCATCGTGATATTTCATCTCAGCACAGCATTTCTGCTGAACAGGTCACTGGACCTGAGTCTGTTCCCAACTCCCCAAAGATTAGAACTGTCTCTCTTCTAAAATGACTGAAGTCACATTTCTCAGAGCTGTCTTCTGAATTGATTCTCAGCACTCTTTCCTGACAGATGCTGTGTCTCCTACGGGGTAAGAGAGTTCTACTAAAAGATGCCATGGCCACAAATCAGAGAAAAATCTCTCCCTTCCCTGGGGCAGGAACACCTTTAGCAATGACTCTTCCCCTAAATTGCCAGAGGTCATATTCCCCTGGGGATTTCTCTTGTTTCAATCCACTTCTTAGGTTTGCCTCAAAAAATTTTAAAGTAATCTGAGTAAAGTGACTTGCCGGGGCTTAGCTTTAGTGTCTGAGGTAGAATTTGAACTCAGATCCTTCTGGCTCCAGGGCTGGTGCACAATGCATTGCACCACCTAGCTGCCTCATTTGTCTCAATTTTTAAAGGGCCATCAGGAATATGGTGGATCCCTGGCTACCTGGTAGCTCTGATAGGAATAGAACTCACAGGTGATTCTACTAAGCACCACCCTTTACCAGTTGCAGTTGAAGGAGCACCTTCTCTGCAATTCAGTCTTAGAAAGTCACCTAGAGCACTGGGAGTATTTGCCCAGGATGACAAAGCCAGTAACTTTGAGGCAGGTTTTCTTTTTCTTTTCTTTTTCTTCTTTTTTTGAAGCAATTGGGGTTAAGTGACTTGCTCAGGATCACACAGCTAGTGTCAAGTGTCTGAGACTGGATTTGAACTCAGGTCCTCCTGAATCCAGGGCCATTGCTCTATCCACTGTGCCACCTAGCTTCCCTGGATGGTTTATTCTTTATAAATGTTTACCTATTTCTTTTACAATTCCACTTTTACTCATGCATAATTGCGTGTAATTATTGCAGATAATTTTTCTTCACTTTCTTTCCATTTACCTTCTGTTCAAGTTATAATCCTAGAGAGTTTCCTGGGAGGCCTAGATGATGTGACTTGCTGAAGGTCAAACCACGTCTTTTTAGCCCAAGTCTTCTTTACTTTGGGACAAGCTTTTTATCCACTAAGGCACAGATATCTCTTCCTCATTTACCATTTCTAATGTTTGATGCATTGTAAGTATCAAAGTGTATATTTAATAATTCTGCATTTATGCATTTATTTATGAGTTTTCCATGCCTTTTCATAAGTGGTCTTCCATATCTTTTTATATGCTATCTCCTCACATATGCTCTCTCTCCCTCTCCTCAAAGATTCCCTATCTTACTATAAAGCATATTCACAGTTATTAGCACTCCTTCATTCTTGAATTTATTTTATATTATTTGATATATAATTGGTATGTATTTACTTGTGTACAAGTGATATCCCATCCCCATCCTCAAACTGAACATAAGTTCACTGAAGTAACTATTATGTGTTTTTTTCCTTTTGTATTACTAGGAGGATAGGGCCTTGCAAAATTTAAGCACTTAGAAAATGCATTGATTTTTTTATTTCATTTTTTGGATTACATTTTATTTTTTATTTTTTGGTGAGGCAATTGGGGTTAAGTGACTTGCTCAGGGTCACACAGCTAGTAAGTGTTAAGTTTCTGAGGCCAGATTTGAACTCAGGTCCTCCTGACTCCAGGGCAGGTGCTCTATCCACTGGGCCACCTAGCTGCCCTGGATTACATTTTAACTTCTGAACTTTTTCTGTCCCACTCTCCCCACCCTGTACTAGAGAAGGCCAACAAATGACACAGATTTATAAATATATGTAAAATCATACTATGTGTACTTCTGTTTATCATTTATTTCCCTGAAGGTGGATAGCATCTTCCTTCAGAGGTCCTTTAGAGGTGATTTGAGTATTTATAGTACTCAGAATAATTTGATTATTAACAACAACAATAATCATTTACTACTGTTTATTGTATGTCTATTCAGTTCCAGTGATCTACATTTCTATTTCTTAGCCAGTACTAGATAGTTTTGATAATTATTCCCTTATAATATAGTTTAACATCTGGTACTGCTAAGCCTCCTTCCTTACATTTTTTCCCCATTAATTCCTTTGATATTCTTGACCTTTTGTTCTTCCAAATTAATTTTATCATTTTTTCAAACTCAGTAAGATAACTTTTGGATAGTTTAATTGGGATGGCATTGAAAAAGTAAATCATTTTGGATAGAATTGTCATTTTTATTATATTGGCTCTGCTCATCCATGAACAATGAATATTTCTCCAATTGTTTAGATCTGACTTTATTTGTATAAGAAAGCATTTTATATTTATGTTCATGTAATTCCTGGGTTTATCTTGGAAGGCATGCTCCCTGGTATTTTATACAGTTTACAGTTATTTTAAATGGGGAATCTCTTTGTCTTGCAGGGTTTGTTGTTGATATATAGAAATGCTGATGATTTATGTGGGTTTATTTTATATCCTTCCACTTTGCTAAAATTATTGTTTCAGCTAACCTTTTAGTCGAATCTGTAGGGTTTTCCAAGTATATCATCATATTGTCTGCAAAGAGAGTTAGTTTTTTACTTTATTGCCCATTCTGATTTCTTCAATTTCCTTTTCTTCCTTTATTGCTATTACTAGCATTTCTAATACAATATTGAATAATATTGGTGATAATGGACATCCTTGTTTCATTTCTAATCTTATTGGGAAAGCTTCTAGCTTATCTTTTAGCTTATCTTCATTACAAATAATGTTTGCTGATGGTTTTAGGTCTGCTTCTTATCATTTTAAGGAAAAATCAATTTATATCTATGCTTCCCAGTGTTATTAATAGGAATGAATGTTGGATTTTGCCAAGTTTTTTCTGCATCTGTTGATATAATAAAATGATTTTTGTTATTTTTTATTGGCATAATTAATTATGTTAATACTTTTCCTTATGTTATACCATCCCTGAATTCCTAGTATAAATTTCACTTCGTCACCATGTATGATCTTTGTGATATATTGTTGTAGTCTCCTGCTAGTATTTTACTTAGAATTTTTGCATTCATCTTCATTAATGAAATTGGTCTATAATTTTCTTTCCCTGTTTTAGGTACTAGCACCATATTTGTTTTATAAAAGGAATTTGGTAAGATTACTTCTTTTCCAATTACTTGAAATAATTTATTTAATATTAGAATTAGTTTATCTTTAAATGTTTCATAGAATTCACTTTTAAATCCATCTGGTCTTGATGCTTTTTCCTTAGGAATTTCATTAATGACCTGTTCTATTTCTTTTTTCTAAAATAGGTTTATTTAGATATTCTATTTCCTCCTCTGTTAATCTGTGCAGTTTACATGCTTATAAACATTCTTCCTTTTCACTTAAATTATTAAATTTAATTGGCATAGAATTGGGCAAAATAACTCCTAATAATTGCTTTAACTTCATCTTCACTAGTAATATGTTCATCCTCTTCACTTTTTGATACTAGTAATTTGGTTTTCTTCTCTTTTTGTATCATATTAATGAATTATTTTTATTATTATTTTAAAAATAAAACCAATACATAAAACCAGGTTTATTTTTTAATTCAATGGTTTTCTTACATTCAATTTTATTAATCTCACCTTTAATTTTAAGATTTCCAATTTGGTGTTTAATTGGACATTTTAATTTTGTTCTTTAATACACTGATGAATCGAATTCTTTGTACACTAATATAAGAAAGTAATGTGTGATTTTGAAAAATATTTATGTTCTCATCCCACAATTATAAAAGGTATTATATCTAATTTCTCTAACATTGTTTTCAAATTCTTAATTGCTTTTGTTTATCATTTTGTTAGATTTGACTAAGCCTGACAGAGAGGCATGTTGAAATTACCTATAATTATTGTGTAAGAGTGGAAACCCCGCTCTTACTTCAACCCCAATGAATGTAATCAAAGAAAGCCCATCCAGCTTAATGATATTAATCAATCAAAAATATAAACTAAGAAGAAGGCCTTAATAAGATTGAGTATTAAAGTGCTTTGATAAGAGATGTAACCATACAAGGAAAACTTTTTGTTTATCTGAAAGAAACAGATTCAACTCTGTGCTTATGTATAACATGACAAGCCAGTTTGGGATGTTTTGTTCCAGGAGCAGGCCCGTCAAGTGGTGGTCAAATCCAATAGTGAAGGAATCCTGAGATTTAATTGTCCTTAAAGGAAGGGGTTGAGGTGAATCTTTGAGACAGGGAACTTCTCAAAGAAGTTCTAAAGATTAGAAGTTTTCGAGTTCCCATAATATTCAATAGCAATATCCCCAGAGCATCAGTGGTTGATATTAGCTTCTGCATCATGAACTAAGGGACATACTGGACAAAGTAGATACATAAAAGAAAGGTAGTTTTAGGACTCCACAAAGGGAGGAAATTACTTTCAGTGACTAGAAACTATAAGTTTACCTTTTGTCCATGTGTATTTTTTCGATTTGAGCCGACTTCCCTTAGGGATCTTGTTTGTATGAGGGGAGAGTGTATCTCCAGAATGATGGGATTTTTTTTTTTATAACAACTCTCTTTTGTATATCTGCTATTAGTAAACACTCTTTCTGAAAGTTAATTATACCTAGACCATAATAGGAAGCACATAGGTAGAGACTCCTAAGTATTAGTATAAGAGATTCCAGCCCCTCAAGATTAGCCCTAGAACCATGAGGGAAGAAATATTGGGTCGCCTTCTGGAGATTCAGCCTGCCAATATAAATGGAACCTGGGGAATCATCCTGGGAAGGAGTGCTTTAATTATATTTTTTCCAAAGGTGTTAAACTATTTGTGTATATCTATTCAACAATAATATTTTTTTTATTATCTGTGGTGCCTTTAAGTATGATGTTGTTTTCCTGTTTGTCTTTCTTGTCCATATTTTCTCATATTATTGCTTTGTTTGAGCTCATGATTGCCATGCCTACTTCTTTAAAAATTTGGTTGAGGCACAATAAGTGCCATTAAACCCCTCGTTTTAGCATTATATATCTCTCTATGTTTTGTGTGTTTCTCACATATAGTAAATTGTTACTTTTTGCCTTCAAATCTAGTCTGTCCGCCTTTTCCATTTGATGGGAGAGTTCATATTATAACATTCATGAGGGGCAGCTAGGTGGCTCAGTGGATAGAGCATTGGACCTGGATTCAGGAGTACCTGAGTTCAAATCTGACCTCAGACACTTAACACTTACAAGCTGTGTGACCCTCGGCAGTCACTTAACCCCAATTGCCTCATTAAAAAAAAAAATAACATTCATGATTATGATTGTTTGTTTTTACTGCCATATAGATCTGTCTTTTATTTGAGAGAGGGAGGAAGAACAGAAGGAAGGAAGGAAGGAAGAACTCAATACTGGGTCTACAGCTTTATTGCTTGGAATGATCTAATTCTAGTCTTTCCACTCTCATCTCAAATCACAGTTTCTTGCTTCCCTCTTCTACTATATTGTAATCAGCCTTCCATGGCTATAGTTTGTTTTTCATGAGACGATGTCCTTCTTGTCCCATCCTACAAATGAGAGCCCTTCTTCCCCATCTAGCTAAGATACCTGATAATTTTGTTTTTCTTCTGTCAGTTATTTGTTTTTCTTTTCTTTTCTTTTTTTTTTATTGAGGCAATTGGGGTTAAGTGACTTGCCCAGGGTCACACAGCTAGTAAGTGTTAAGTGTCTGAGGCCGGATTTCAACTCAGGTACTCCTGACTCCAGGGCCGGTGCTCTATCCACTGCACCACCTAGCTGCCCCAGTTATTTGTTTTTCTACCTTTGATTTCTCAGCCTAGATAAGTGTATGGTTAATATAGTTATCTTTTCTTCATCCCCATCTCTAATTTTTAATGAACTATGCCCGTGGCACCCAAATTTCAAGAAATACTAGGTTCATTCAATCCCCTTTTCTCTAGGTTACTTCTCTTTAAATATCTAAAATGATGTTAAAGGTTCTCCTTCAACATTCATTTTCACATACATATGTCAAAATGATAAAAGATTCCTTAAAGGATATAACTATAGAGATAGAACTGTTAGATGGTCCTTAGCATGCAAGGCATAGACCAGGGAGATAAAGGCTCACAAAAGGGGTTTGTCAGCATCATGGGGATATCTAATGCAAAATACAAAAGGAAAAGGGGTTCTCTTTGTTAATGAAATGGTTCTGACAATATCAGCCCCTAGAATATTTCAGAGCCTCCTAAAGGAGATCTATAATTACTGAAAAGAATTCAGCCTATATACTATATTATCTAGACCATGATACACATATGGACAATCTAAGGTTGGTTCATCAGTTTATAAGGAATTAATTGTGATTTGGGGTTTCTATGACCCCGTCTTTGGCTAGGATTGGAGTCCCCGGAGGGCACCCATGCATGCTGGCCTCATGCCAGTCACCCACACGCCTGCATGGGCCTGGCCAGATTGTGCTGTGGGGAGGCCTCACCATTACGAGGGGCCTGGTGAGGACAAATCAAGTGGTTTTTGGAGTCTGGAAGCTAGCTGGCTTGCATTTGTAGAGCTGCCTGACTTGCCCTCACCAGGCTTCTCGTCATGGCAGGGCCTCCCCACAGCACAACCCCAAATCACGATTAATTCTTTACAAGTTCATAGCTGGAAACCTCAAGAGGGATAATGAACTCAACCCAAAACTGAATAAGAAGTGTGCATTTTCAAAATTGCACAGTACTTTTAATTATCCAGAGCTTTTTTTTTTTTTTTTCTAAAACAGAGCCTCATCCTTCAACAATAATTTATTATGGGGCAGCTAGGTGGTGCAGTGGATAAAGCACCTGCCCTGGATTCAGGAGGACCTGAGTCTCAGACACTTGACACTTACTAGCTGTGTGACCCTGGGGAAGTCACTTAACCCCAATTGCCTCACCAAGAAACAAAAAGCAATATTATATTATAAATAATATTGAACATCAAAGGAATGAATTGCATTTGATTTGTAACTTTTTACTTTTAAATAAATTAGTCATCATTTTAATTTCATTCCCTCTAAGGCTCTTTCAGGATTCTTTATCCATTTTTTTTCCATTTATTTTTCCTCTTTTCTAAAGGGGTGGGAGGTCTGCAGCTATGGTAGGGAATTCCTGATGAAGAATCTTCCACTGATACATATCGACAACCCAATTTGTCTGTAACATAATCTTAGAAAAGTGTGTAATGGGAGGACAGGTCAATAAGTCCAGTCCCTAAAAACTTACATAGAATGTATTAGTGCTGTCTGCTGTAATTCCTCACATGAAAGAATTTTAGGCAAAGAAATTAGCCCATAGGTTACAACCATATGACTTTCTAAAGATCAGGACAGCATACTGTCCTGGAATCTGGGCATCTGGGAGGCTGGGAGTCGAAGAGTGGTGTTTATGTTGGGTTTTGAAGAAGGCCCGGTATCAGTACCTCTAGGAGGGAGGAGAAATCTTTAAGACCATGCCTAGCTGAAGCAAAGAAAAGACTTGGGAATTGTGATAATAATTTATAATGAAAGTCCCATGGAGAGACTTTAAAGTATATAAGTACAGATAGTCTGTAATCGATCTCCAGGTTCTTAACCTTCTGGTGAATAACAGCCTTTTTGATTGGTTACTGTTGCAGAACCCAGAAGCATGCTTAGGAGGCTTTTATCAGCCTTGGCCTTCTCTCATTTGGACCACTGTTCTTGGTTTGACAGTGGCCATCTAGTGAGAGATAATGTTATGAGAGAGGCCTTGAGCCCTCTCCCTCTGAGGCCAACATGTGTTCTTTTTGGTGAGGCAACTGGGGTTAAGTGACTTGCCCAGGGTCACACAGCTAGTAAGTATGTAAAGTGTCTGAGGCTGGATTTGAACTCAGGTCCTCCTGAATCCAGGGCCAGTGCTCTATCCACTGCGCCACCTAGCTGCCCCCAACATGTGTTCTTATGAAAACAGGCCACAGTTCTTTGCCTTGGCATTTGTTTTTGTTTTCATTTTAAGTAATGGCAATTAATATATGGAGGCTACAACCTTGTGAGTTTCAAAAGGGTTTTGAAGCCAGCCCAGCATTAATGCCTTTTAAGAATGAGGAGAAATTTTCAAGACTCAGCCTAGACAGAGCTGAAAGAAGAACTCATTTGGCAGCAGTGTTGAATTTGGATGTGAACTTGGTGGGGACCAATGATATTTGCGAATTATGCTCCTCAGTCTATTCTATTCAGAATCAGAATGGGATAGGTGAGAATGTGCCCTGAGATGTTGGAGGCAATGCTTGTATTTTTGTTCTTTCTATATCTTTAAAGTAAATATCCTTTTGTAAAAGCTGCTATTCAGTCATGTCTGACTCTTTGTGACCCGATTCTTGGCAAAGATACTTGAGTGGTTTGCTATTTCCTTCTCCAGCTTTTATAAAAGCTAACTGATGTTAATTGGTTCAATGGAACTAAAGTGCTAGTAACTAGGTACTAAGGGATGGGGTGAGAAATACTGCAAAAAGGAAGTCTGAGTTGATGGCAGTAAATAAGAGATAGTCAGTCCTCTCAGGGATGAACCCTAAAGTGAAGATGTAGCCAGCCTGAATCTGAGATAGTGAGCCCACAGCATAATCCTTATAGTTGAAAAGGACAGAGAGTTTATTTCCCACGATGATATAGTATGTCAAGTAGGACTTGGACCCAGGTCTTTCTGACACCAAGGCTACATTAGTGACTCCAAGCCTTTTTGATCATATACTCCATCAGTAAAAAAAAATTCTGAGTATGCACCCCATTTTATATTGACTTACTCATAATTCATATATATATTATATATATATATATATTTATACTACTGAACTAATAATTTTATGTTATAAAATCTACCCAAAGATAGACTTTTTTGTTTGTTTGTTTTTGGTGAGGCAATTGGGGTTAAGTGACTTGCCCAAGGTCACACAGCTAGTAAGTGTCAAGTGTCTGAGGCTGGATTTGAATTCAGGTCCTCCTGACTCCAGGGCCCGTGCTCTATCCACTACGCCACCTAGCTGCCCCTCAAAGATAGACATTTTAAAAGATGAGATTAACATACTAGAGTCAACAGAGAACCACTGGAGTTTATTGATAAGGTAGTGATGTGGCTAGAATTGTGTTTTCAGAAAATCATATTGAAAATTCTGTTTAGCATGGATAATAAAGGAGAAATCTGAGGCAAGACGATCAATTAAGAGACTTGCAAAAGTCCACGTGAGAAGTGGAGGTTATATGAATAGAGGGGAAGGAATAAAAGTGAAAGACGACTTAAGGGAAGAAATTACAATATATGGCAAGTGATTGCATATGTGCAGTGAGAGAAAGTGAAGAATCAAGGATAGCACCAAGTTTGCTAGCTTTATAAAGATAGTGGTGCTTATTTGAAATATCCAATAGGAAATAGGCAAGGCAAGATTGAAGTTTGTAAGAGAGATGAGAAAAGGATATATCTGTACAGATGTGATTATTAAAATCATGGGATGTATAGAGAGAAGAGAGACCTTGACAGAGCCTTTGCATATGCCTAGCAAAGGAAACTGAGACAGAGCAGTCAAACAAGGAGGAGAACTAACACAGAGAAATACCATTACAATTAAAACAGAAAAAAATAAATATTCAGGTAGAGAGTGTAGTCAATAGTGTCAAATATTAGAAGGAGGTAGAGAAGATTGAAGACTAAGAAAAGGCCATCAGATATGACAATTAAGCTGTTACTGGTAACTGGAAATAGAGCAATTCATTGTTAGGAGTCAAGTATGATAAGGAGATTGAGAGGCTGGAAGAGTGAAAGAATGATGGGATCCTTGAGGGAAATAGGAAAGTACATAAGAGGTGTCTATTTGGAAGGAAAGTTAATGTAAGTACTACAAATTACCCAATTCCTGCTCATTCTATGCTACTTACTTTTTCACACAAAAAAATGAAAAAGGGGGTGGAAGAAGACTTACCAGTCACTGCAGTGGAGCTCAGATTATTTCACTGTATTATTTGAGAGATAGGATGTGTGGACATGAAGGGGAGGGAGATTTTATCTCCTATGTAATACCACCTTCCATAGAGCCTGAGTAAGCCACATTGGAGAGACTGGCAAGATAGGATCCGAGTACCTACCCTCTCCCCTCCCCTTTCTCTTTAGTAAGGATTATTTTTCCCCTAAAAGGAAACAAAGCTCTCTTCTCTTGATTATAGTTTCTTTCTTTTTTCTTGGGCAGGGCAATGAGGGTTAAGTGACTTGCCCAGGGTCACACAGCTAGTAAGTTTCAAGTGTTTGAGGTCGGATATGAACTCAGGTCCTCCTGAATCCTGGGCTGGTGCTTTATCCACTGCGCCACCTAGCTCTGCCCCTTGATTGTAGTTTCCTAGTCATCGGAAGGCATAAAATTCCCTACCCAGGTAGAACTGGAATCCCTCCAACTTGGTGGATGCTTGAGGACCAGGAGAGTCACTCCACTAGGTAGCACAGCCCTAGGCCTAGAGTGAGGAAAACAGTCCAAATCTACCCTCAAGTATTCATTAATTGTCTGACCCTGGGCAAGTCACTTAACCTCCATTTGCCTTAGTTTTCTCAACTGTAAAATGGGGATATAATAGCACTTACCTCACAGGATTGTTTTATGGATTAAGTGAGATAATTATAAAGCACTTAGCACAATACCTGCATGTTGTAAGCATGGTGTAAATGCTTATTCACTTCCCTTCCCTTCTGACCTGACAAGTTTCCATCCATATAGAGGTCAAAGTAAATGCCACTGTATCCTTGTTGTATATTTTTCTATGGTTAGGACAAAATAAATTTCCTTTTAATTGTTCAATGACTTATGAAAATTTTCTCAAAAAATTGTACCTGAACTAACAAAGTACTGGTATTAGACTTGTCCCTAACAAAAAGGGTAATATTGAAGATGTTAGAGATAAGTCCAGGACTGATCAAGGGGTAGAAGCATGGGATGTAATGAATCTTTCTACCTTCTCATTCTTTGATGACAAACCCTAAGCAATCATGCCATGGACATCTTGGAGTCATTCTATGAGACACAGGGAACCATGCACCCTAGTTTGGTGAACTCTGCCCTTTCTATGTCATGCTGCCTATCATGTGGTTGTAATTGGTTGGTACATTATTCTGGTTCCGCTTTTTAATTTTTCATTATTTCATTAAAAGTCCATATTTTTTATATTCCTCATGCTTATCTATTTAACTACATCAGAGTATTGCATTAGGTTATTGTGTTAATGGGTTTCATTTTTTGATCTAGTCTGTAAATTTTTTTAATGGAAGAATTTATTATGAGTAATACAGTTAATTTCTCTTTTAACATTTTCCTCTTACTCTCAATTTGCCCAGGGAAAGTGAAATCTATATTCATCTTTTATATTTAAGTAATAAAATTGAATACCATATTATTAAAAATAAATATCAGTTTATTAGACTATTACTTCTAATGCTTCCCTGAGATTCAACATATTACTTTATTAACGATTTTACCTTTGTGATATTTAGCTCCTCCCACCTATTTATACCTGATTTGTTTAATTTTTATTTACTTTCTCATGTGAATGAGACAAATTGTTGATTAGTAAATATGGGTTAACATTGTGGGGTTTTTTTAACCTTTTTTGTGTCATTCCTAATACATATTTTTAATCCAAACTCTAATTTTATTGTTTCCATTATAGTTTTAAAAGATGATATGCCTTATTTGGCATGCATATATGAATACATGGGCATATACAGTAAATTTTAACTATAATTAGTAACACAAATTATAATACTATTTTTAAGAACTTGTCATTTTGTTGATTTGAATTTCCTTCTCTACTGCTTGTGAGGATTTCCTTAGTTGTGGATTTTTGTTGATAAATTCTTCTAGATCTTGTCCCTGATGACAATTTTTCTATTTTCAACCAATATGGACAGTATCATGAGAGACAGTATGTCATAATGGATAGAGAGCCAACCTCAGATTTAGGAAGATATGGGTTTAAGTCTTGCCTCTGACCCATGCTTGCTATATGACCTGGGCAAAGCGTTTAACCTCTCAGTGCCCCTTGGGAACTCTCTTAAGACCCTAAGTTGCCAAGCAGGTATAGAACTTCTTTGGTAGAGGAAAGAACAGGAATTCTGAACGGAAATTCCCTATGCTAATGAAATCACAGGTCTGGTTAAAATAAAAATATTGACCTATTTGCAGGGTATGTGTCTTGGGGGTCCAGGTCTACTTTTTAAAAGACATTTGTCAAAACCAATGCAACCAAAATTACAAGGAAAGCAAAACACTAGGAAAGAATTTTGCAACAAGTATTTCTAATAAAGGCCTCATTTCTCAAACATATAGAGAACTGAGAAAAATTTATAATAATACAAACCATTCCCCAACTGATAAATGGTCAAAGGATAAAACAGGCAATTTTCAAACAAAGAAATCAAAGCCATCTATGGTCATACATGTTCTAAATAACTATTGATTAGAGAAATGCAAATTAAAACAACTCTGAAGTACCACCTCACACCTATCAGAGTGGATAATATGACCAAAAAAAAGGAAAATGTTGGATGTTGGAGAGGATGTGGAAAAATTGGAATGCTAATTCATTTTTCATAGAGTTGCAAACCATTCTGGAGAGCAATTTGGAACTATGCCCAAAGGGCTATAAAACCCCATGCACACTTTTTGATCCAGCAATACCACTGTTGGGTTTATATTCCAAAGACATCCCCCCAAAAGGGGAAAGGACATATTTGTAAAAATATATATATTTATAGCAGCTCTTTTTGTGGTGGCTAAGAATTGAAAATCAAAGGGATGTCCATCATTTGGGGTATGGCAAAACAAGCTGTGTTATATGATTGTAATGGAATATTATTGTGCTATAAAAAATGATAAGTAGGATGATTTCAGAAAAACCTGGAAAGACTTACATGAACCGATGTATAGTAAAGTGAACAGAACCAGGAGAATATTGTACACGTTAATAGCAATATTGTTTGATGAAGAACTGTGAATGATAGCTATTCTCAGCAATACAGTGATCCAAGATAATCAATCCCAAAGGACTGATGAAGCATACTATCCACCTCCAGAGAAAGAACTGATATTGATTGAACACAGACTGAAGCATGCTATTTTCCACTTGCTTTCTTTTTTTTCTTTTATTTGAGTCTTATTCAAAATGACTAATATGGTAATGTTTTACACAATTGCATATGTATAACCTTTATCTGATTGTTTACTGTCTTGGGGAGGGGGAAGGAAAGGGAGGGATAGATTTGGAACTCAAATATATTTCTGTGCACCCATAATAACTTGTGCCTTTGCCCACTGGGTAACCTTCAACTTAAATTCTTCAGAGATTACTATTCCAGGATTCTCTTCCAGACAGCATCAGAAGAATACTGAATTTTAAAAGATGGGACACCTTCAATTTTCAAAAAAAGAAATTACAGTAAAAATTACCAATTAGAGTAGCATCACACCATGGAAACAAATATGTATAATAATCTTTTGTACTATGTTATGGAAATGCTTGTTTTATTCCATAAATTAAAAATAAGATTAAAAAATAAAATAAAATAAAACAACCGAACAAGAATGTGTAAATGTATTTTTCTAAATTTTAAACATTTTTATTAACGTTTTGACCATTTCTTAGAAGGGAATAATAGCCCATTAAATTCACATAACACCTTTTGTTCAACCATTAGTTAGAGTGTCAGAGGCTGGATTTGAACTCAGGTTCTCCTGACTCCAGGGCCAGTGCTCTATCCACTGTGCCACCTAGCTGCCCCAACAATTAATTCTTTACACTACTATTTATAATGAAATAAAGTCCTACACATAAATGTTCATAGCAACTTGCTAACAATTCTCCCTGAGTCTTCATCAACTTTGTCTATCCATTCCCATTTACTTTTCCTTCTACATGGCTGTAGTTATATACTGTTGTTCTGGTTCTTTATTTACAAACTTCCTAATCCTGAATAGTAATTAAATGGGAAGGGAGAGAAGGGAAGAAAAGAAAAGAACTGGAATCTAATGGTTGAACAAATCGAGTTATGTGAATATAATGAGTTATTATTCCATTGTAAGAAATGGTCAAAGAGATTATTTCAGAGAATCCTGAGTAGTATGAACTGGTGCAGGGTGAAGTGAGCAGAACTGATATATTTGTAAAGAAAAACAACTTTGAAAGACTTAAGAGCTGTCACCAATACAACCATATACATTGTTGTAATATCTCCAGAGGACTTGTAATATCTTCCTCCTCCTCCTCTTTCCCCAAACAAAGATATCCTTAGTCCACTACAACTATTGGTTGGCCCTTGATCTATCCCTTCCATTTCCTTAGAACAAAATTCCCATCTCTAATCTCCATTATCCTATATATGTTGTCTTTATTAAAATATAAGCTCCTTGGGGCAGCTAGGTGGCGCAGTAGATAGAGCACTGGCCCTGGAGTCAGGAGGACCTGAGTTCAAATTTGGCCTCAGACACTTAACACTTACTAGCTGTGTAACCTTAGGCAAGTCACTTAACCCCAGTTGCCTCACCTATATATCTATATCTATCTATCTATCTATCTATCTATCTATCTATCTATCTATCTATCTATCTATCTATCTATCTATCTATCTATCTCTATATCTATCTATCTATCTCTATATCTATCTATCTATCTATCTATATCTATATCTCTCTCTCTCTATATATATATATATATATAGGTGAGCTCCTTGAGGGGAGGGACTGCCTTTAAAAATGTGTTTCCAGAGCTTAACACAATGTTTTGATCATAGTAAGAGTTTAATTTTTCCTTCTTTCTTTCATTGACTCCAATGTACAGGTCATATATAGAAGCTAGAATTCTCTTAATATGTGGGTTTGAGATTAGGAGGTTCATGATATTAACAGGAGTAGAAGGTTGTGTTAAAGTAAGCTTGAAATCCACTAAAATTAACAGCTTTATGTTCATCTCTCTGGAAGTTGAGGAATCTTCATACTTTCTCTGGACATCATTAGATATCATAGGTCTTAAAATACAAATTTCATAGAAGAATTTTGCCAATATGCTAACACTGGCATACTTCCCATAGCCAACATTTCAGTCAGTCAACTAGCATTGATTGCAGGCTAAACACTGGATTCACTCCATTGTAATTATCTATCAAATTCTTATTAATTTTTAATTTGAAATTTAATTGTTGAAGATGCTTCTTGAGTATTTAGATTCACAGTGATTTTAGGTCTACTTTCATACTATATATTTTCTTCATAATTTGTGGAGATTGCCTTCCCTTACATCTGTGAATGCCTCACATCCCCCAGATTTATACTGGAAAAAAAAAGCCCCATGAAACCAAAATCTCCACTAGAATATGGAACAATCCTTTCAAATGGCATTAGTTCAGTCGTTTCATTTGTGTCCGACTTTTTTTTTTCTTTTTTAATTTTTATCAAGAACTTGCTGGTTTGGCAAAGAGACTGGAGTGGTTTGTCATTTCCTTCTCTAGCTCATTTTATAGATGAGGAAAGTGAGGCAAACAGGATTAAATGACTTGCTCAGAATTTGGAATTATGCCCAAAGGGCGATAAAGCTGTGCATACCCTTTGACCCAGCAGTACCACGTTTGGGTCTTTTTCCCAAAGAGATCACGGAAAGGGGAAAGGGACCCACATGTACAAAAATATTTATAGCTGCTCTTTAGGTGGTGGCAAGGAATTAGAAGTTGAGGGGATGCCCATCAATTGGGGAATGGCTGGACAAGTTGTGGTATATGAATACAACGGAATACTATTGTGCTGTAAGAGACGATGAGCAGGAGGAGTTCAGAGAAACCTGGAGGGTCTTGCTGGGCTGATGATGAGTGAGATGAGCAGAACCAGAAGAACATTGTATACAGTATCATCAACATTGAGTGTTGATCTACTGTGATGGACTAGATTCTTCTCACCAATGCAATGGTACAGAAGAGTTCCAGGGAACTCCTGATAGAAGAAGGATCTCCAAATCCAGGGGGAAAAAAAAAAAAGAACTGTGAAGTATAGATGCTGAATGAACCATACTATTTCTTTTGTTTTTGGTGCTGTTGTTTTTCTATTTTGAGGTTTTTCATCATTGCTCTGATTTTTTTCTCTTATAGCATGACTAATGCAGAAATATGTTTAATGCTATTGTGTGTATGTATATATGTATATGTATATACGTATATATGTATATATACGTGTATGTGTGTATATATATATATATATATATATATATATATATATATATATATATATATATATATATATATATATATATATATATATATGGCCTATATCAGATTGCCTGCTGGGGGGGGGGAACGGAGGGGAGGGAGGGAGAGAGGTCTGAAATTGGAGAGCTTGTATAAACAAGAGTTGAGAACTATCTTTACTTGTAACGGGAAAAAAATGAAATACTTTATTAATTAAAAAAAAATTACTTGCTCAGCGTCATGCAGCTAATAAGTGTCTGAGGCCACATTTCAACTTAGGAAGATGAATTTTCCTGACTACAGGCCTGGCACTCTATCCACTTTGTCAACTAAAAACAATGTCAAAAATAACAGATCAAAGCAGCCAGTTTTCTGTTAGGTTTTTAGGACAACAAATCCTTAATATAGTTTGACATTGAAATGCTTTCCATTTATATGCAAGTATGTTCCCTGTTGTTCTATGTCACATCCATTTTTATATTTTTCTTGATAAAACTTAATGCCATCCTAATTTAATCTTTTCTTAAGTAAATCCTTTGTCACACCGTCAATAAACAGCATATCACACAATATTTTTCTTACATGGCATTTAGAAATACTATTTGAGTGGCAGCTGGGTGATGCAGTGGAGAGAGCACCGGCCCTGGATTCAGGAGGAGCTGAGTTCAAAGTGGCCTCAGACACTTAACACTTACTAGCTGTGTAACCCTGGGCAAGTCACTTAACCCCAATTGCCTCACCCCCCCACCCAAATTATTTGAAATTCATATGATGAATGAATGGAAAACATGTATTTTAAGCACTTAACCAGGTACTAAGCTGTATGCTAAGAAAATACAAAGACAAAAAGAATGCCTTGCTCTTGGGGGCAGCTAGGTGGCGCAGTGGATAAAGCACTGGCCTTGGATTCAGGAGTACCTGAGTTCAAATCTGGCCTCAGACACTTAACACTTACTTAGCTGTGTGACCCTGCACAGGTCACTTGACCCCCATTGCCCCACAAAAAAAAAACAACAACAACAAAAAAAGAATGCCTTGCTCTCAAGGAGTTCTCAGTCTCATTGGAGAAGATAATGTATGTAGGAGAGTTCATCTCCAAGTGCATAGAAAGGACTGAAGCTCCAAGAAATCAAGACAGAGGGGACATCAGTTCTGTCTAGACCCTTCCCGGTGCCCTAGAGGGTTTGTTCTATGTTAGATTGTCCTCAGTAGACAAGAGAGAAATTAACAAAATAGTATCTCTTTCCCTCCCCTTTCCCCATTATTTTGTATTTACTCTGTAACCACAGTGCCTGCTATATATGTTTATTTAATTGAATTTAATATACCCATGAGCCTAAGGGTTGGTACAGGGTACTCCTTCTACCCACAGAAGTCAGCACTTTTTCTGCAATATACAGATTTAAGCTGCCTAGATTAGAGCAAGGTGAGGTTAAGTTACTTGCCCGCAAATCTCTCTGGCTCAAGAACTGTTTTTTATCCGTTAGGTCTGGCTGCTACTTCCAATTGTTAGGCATATTTATATAGCTTCCTACTGTGATGTTTAAAATCTAAATTGTGGTCGCCTTAAATTAGAAGCTTCAGCACCAGTCTTTGGGCATTAAACATTTATTAAAGCATACATGTATTCATATGGAGTTCAGAAAATTAAGAAAAGGCTTATCTAGCATAGAGTTCCAGCCTGTTTGGGTTCTTCCTCAAGTCCTTCTCCAGGAGCCTGCTTTAATCAGGAACTCTCCAGCAAGCTGATTGTGGAAGCTTTTTACAGGTCTGGAACAGAGGCGGTCCTTACACACTGCTTCAAGCTGATTGGTTGGCATCATCCAAATCCATTGGCTTTGAAGGTGTTCTCAAGTTGAGTTCACAGTCTAGCTTCTGAGAACAATACCTTCTTAAGGGATAGCCAGGTGTGATTACAATCCAATTAACTTGAAGTAGGCTAATCAGCAGTCAATCACTCTCACTTGATTCAATCAGTCTAGATTAATCTCCAGGTGGGTCTTTGAGTATCTGCTAAATCCCATTATTTCATCACACTACTAACTTCTCATTCCCTCGATAGTCTTCCCCTTAGAGAATGTAAACATAAAGAGTAGACATTAAGGGGGCAGCTACATGGCGCAGTGGATAAAGCATTGGCCTTGGATTCAGGAGGACCTGAGTTCAAATCCAGTCTCAGACCTTGACACTTGCTAGCTGTGTGACCCTGGACCAAAAAGAAAAAAAAAAGATTAAGACATTGAATAAATACTAGTGGAACTTTTGTCAAATACCTAGGTCCCTGTGCCCGGGGGAGTTAAATACATTAGCACTTTTTGTTAATTGGAGGAAGCTTTGGATGGCAGCTACGTAGTCCACATTTCAGGTTCCACCTGAGGCACTTACTAACTAGACAATTTTTTTTTTTTTTTTTGGTGAGGCAATTGGGATTAAGTGACTTGCCCAGGGTCACACAGCTAGTAAGTGTTAAGTGTCCACTTCACACCTAGCTGCCCCTAGACAAATCTTTTAACCTAAGATTCGGTTTCCTCAGGGTTGAAATGCCAGTGATAACAGCACCGACCTAATAGGGTTGTTTTGAGGATCAAATCAGATAATATAGGTCAAGTGCTTTTGCAAACCTTAAATTGACAAATAAATGCTATTCTTTTTTTTAAAATTGCAACATTTAATCAAAACCTGTTCAGCTTCATCATTAAGATGTGTTTTACATAATCATGTTTTTCCTTACTGCCCAATCCAAAACTCTCTTTTCTATGTAAAACAATGACAACACAATTGTATTTTAGAGTTGGGAGCTGAGAATTTCACCATTTACTTCTCCCTCAGTAAAATAATGCATTGCTCCTGCCAGTTTCCTTCCTTTTGAATTAGAGATTCCCATCTCACAGGAGAATCATACCAATCCACTCATTAGAATAGACCTAACTCAATGTATTTTCTTTTTCTTTCTTTCTTTTTTTTTCATTTACATTGTCAAATTTATTGGCATACAGTTGGGCAAAATACCTCCTAATTATTGCTTCAATTGCTACTTCATTGGTGGTGAAATCACCCCTTTCATTTTTTTTATTTGTTTAAGTTTTCAACCTTTGTTTAGATAAGATTTCCAATTTCAATTTTTTTCTCCCTCCCCCCCTCCCCCCTTCCCTCCCCTAGACAGCAGGTAATCTGATATATAACATTAAACATATTTCGGCATTAGTCATGTTATACAAGAAGAATTAGAGCAAGAAGGAAAACCCTCAAAAAAGAAAAACAACAGCACCAAAAACAAAAGAGATAATATGGTCCAATCAGCGTCCGTATTCCACAGTTTCTTTTCTTTTCTTTTTTCTTTTTTCTGGATTTGGAGAGCCTTTTTCATCATGAGTCCTTTGGAACTTTCTTGTACCATTGGATTGGTGAAAAGAATCTAGTCTATCACAGTTGATCAACACACAATGTTGATGATACTATGATAAATGCTATTCTTGTAACTGCATGGGAAATAAGACCGTCTTTTTACTTTGGGCAAGTCACTTAACCTTTTAGCCTCAATCACCCCAATTCATTACGAAGAAAAATAGTGAAAAGCTACCTCAAGTAATCGTCGTGATGTAGAACTTATGAAATTTTAGAGCATTAGCGATTATCTAAAATTTATCCTGTATTTATTTTGCTTGCACATAACTATTTAAATCTTTCCATTTACAAACCTGTCCCTGGTGGTTTTGTGCATCACATCCATTTTACGTTGTTCTTAACAAAACTTTTTTTTTTCCGGGGGGGTGGGGTGGGGGTGGGGTGGGGGTGGGGCAAGGCATTGAGGGTTAAGTGACCTGCCCAGGGTCACACAGTGTCAAATGTCTGAGGTCGGATTTTGAACTCAGACCCGCCTGAATCCAGGGCCAGTGCTTTATCCACTGCACCACCTACCTGCCCCCTTTAACAAAACTTTTATGACAACCTAGTCTTTTTTCTTTTTTTATATTTAGAATTTTATTTTCCCAAATTACATGTAAAATACAAATTTTTACATCAATTTTAAAAAAACTTTGTGATCCAAATTCTCTTCCTCCCTCCCTCTCCCCACACCCCAACTCAAGCAATTGAATATAAGCTATACATGAGCAGTCATGCAAAACATTTCCACACGACTGGTTATGAAAGAAAACAGTTGTATACATACAAGAAACTTATTGCAAATCGTGTGCCAAGATTGAGTGGGTGTTTGTCGAGCTTTGTATTCCCAGCATTTGGTAGAACAGACACACAGTAGGTGCTTAGTAAATGACTCAGGACTGGGGGGACGGGGAAGGGGGTAGGGAAGCGGCGTGGGGCGGGGCGAAGGGGGACGGTTGACGCCACCAATCCCAAAGCTGGACATTTTGTCTTCAGCATTGAGTTCTGATTTTCCCTAGAGCCTAATGGGAGGAACCCGGGCCTGTCACACTTTGGGAGGCGGACCCCTGGACTTTGGAGGATGGGGGGAGGTCAAAAGACAGTCCCAGGATTGGGACGGCGGCAGTCTGGGTGTCTCAGGCCTCTCGGCCTCCGCCTCCAAATTACAATTCAAAAAGCTCCAGCGCCAAATTCTAACAAGGCGAGGGAGAGATCCCGGCAGATTCCTAGAGAAGCCCAGCCGGCAGCCCCTTATACACTGCAGCCTCTCTTCCGAAGCTCCCGCTTTGGTCTGCGCCGCCCCACTTCTCGCGAGACTTTGCTCGCTCCGAGGGGGACCCTCGCGAGGTCCAAATCTTGGCGAGAGGATCCGCGAAAATAGAGAGGGGATGTTGGGAGGGGTGTTCCCGTACCAGCTCTTGTTCCCCGGCCTCAGAAGGGAACCCTGCCCCCTCTCCTCGGGAGCAGGGGAATTTCCGGACGCCGGACCGGAACCGGAAAGTTCTCGAAGAGTGGAAGGGCGGGTCTAAAAAAATCCAAAAAAAAAAGCGCGGCCCGAGCGCTCGGGGAACGACTGTCTTTGCCATTCCCGTCACTCCTTCGCTTGTCGGTCCCTGCCCCCTCGCCTCCTTCCCGACCTCCGCCGAGGTCCAGGCCTCCATGGACATCACCGCCAACCTGAAGTCTTTGCTGCTGGCCATCAGCCAGTACAAGGCAGTCAAGTCTGAGGCGAACACCAACCAGCTCCTGCGGCATTTGGAGGTGAGCCAGCGGGGCCGGCCTCCATCCCGAGCCCGACCGCTGGACCCCCGACATGGCTCACACCCGGCCCGGCTGCCCGGAGCCCCCGGAGAAATCCTAGGGCCAGGGGGCGGGGAAGAGGGAAGAGAAGCACCCTCTCTTTTCCATCGCCTCCCCGCTCCGTAGGGCTCTCAGTTTCCCCATTTGTAAAATGGAGACGGTGAGAACTTGCATCACCTGCCTTCCAGGGTCCTCGTCAGGAAAGCCCCTTGTTCTCAGGAGAGGGCTTTTAAAAAATGTTTTGTATGATTTCACGTGTATAATTGATATTTTGCTTGCTTTCTCAAGGGGTGTGAGAGGTCTGGGGGAGGGAGAGAATTCAGAATTCAAAATTTGAAGACAGTGTTAAAAATAAATACTAAAATCTTTAAGCGTTTTTAAAAAGCCAGACTACTGTCAGTTACTTTTTTTTGTTTTGTTTGGTTTTGGCGGTGACTTGCCCAGGGTCACACAGCTAGTAAGTGTCAAGTGTCTGAGGCCGGATTTGAACTCAGGTTCTCCTGAATCCAGGGCTGGTGCTTTATCCACTGTGCCACCTAGGTGCCCCCTGTCAGTTACTTTTTATCAAAAAGTAACATACGTTACACACACACACACACTCTCACTCTCACTGCCCCCCCCCCAGTTCATCGACCCCAGGTGAAGAGCCCTGTTATAGTCACACTCCGCCCCCCCCCCCCCAACACATGAGGAACCTAAAGGCCCCTGAAGTGAACGAATTTGGTGAAAAATCACAAAAGTTACGACTAGATTTGTAAAATCCCAGAGTAGGACTTTGGAGGGTCTGCTCCCCTTGTTTGTTAGAGCTCTGTTCTCATTCCTCAGGTTGTCATGTCCATATTTTATTCCTATTCCCACAGTGAGAATAATGTAATGTTTTATGGTTTGCAGTTGTTTACATGAGAGGCAGAGGAAAAATTGACATCCAGAGGGGGTTGTGACTTGTTCAGTAATAATACACCTTAAAAGTACTTGAAGGAGAAACTCAACATGTCTTCCTGACTTCAAATCTAGCACAGTGTCTATCAGTCCAGGCTGCTATGTACAAGAAGATAAACTTCTTGAGAGCAGATATTGTTTTTATTTTTTCAATTTTCTCTCTTAACTTCAGTAACTACCTAGCAGGGTGGTAAATACTTGTTAGAATGGATGGCTATGTATTCTGAAACCTGCCTAAAACATCCTTCTAGTCAAGTGGTCAAGATTCCCAAGGTGCATAACTTTCTGAGGTAGCCCATTAGGTTTTGGTCAGCACTGTTTATTTCAAGATTTAGCCCATTACGTTTTTTTGGATAGCTCCAGTTGTTAGGCTAAAGATAAGGACTAGACCTTATTTCACTAGAATAGGCAACTTTCTCTTGCAACTTAGAGACTTGGAAAATTACCTAGAGCACTGAGAGTTTAAGGGACTTGCTTCCAGGTCTTCCTGGCTGGAGGGTGGCACTCAATCCTTTATTTTTTGCCACCTCTTCCCATAGTTATTCATATTGATATTTCATTCTTTTAAACTTCTAGCCTTAGCTCCTAATTCTGCCTTCTCTAGACAAGCAGAATGAATTTAATCCCTCTTTCAAATGACAATTTTTCAAATATTTGAAGACTAGTCACAATTGAATGTTGTAGTTAGGTAGTTGATATTGCCAAAATTGCTTTGTCCTGGAATGTTTTATTAACTTTTCCTTTATTTTTTTCCTGCAAAACTCAAAGGCCCACTTACTTCCTCATTGACTATCCCTAGGCTTCAATTGCTTTGATTTTTGTTTTTTGTTTTTTAATTTTTAGTGAGGCAGTTGGGGTTAAGTGACTTGCCCAGGGTCACACAGCTAGTAAGTGTTAAGTGTCTGAGGCCGAATTTGAACTCAGGTACTCCTGACTCCAGGGCCGGTGCTCTATCCACTGCACCATCTAGCTGCCCAGGCTTCAATTGCTTTGAAATCCTCAGGAATCACTGTATTGCTTGGATTACTTTCTTTACAGTGTTTGCTTTTGCTTTTGTTTATTCTCATCTTCTTTTCATAACAGATCAAACTATTCTGGAGGGACTAATCTTATTCTTTGATTCAGTTGCTCAACAGATATTGCCTGAGGCCATATTATGTGTATCAGGTGATGAAGGGGATATCCTTGATGGAAATTAATTGATGTTTATATAGTTCTTTTCAATTTACAACTCTTGTATTAGCTTACTTGAATCTCTCACCAACCCTCCAAGAGATAATAGGTAGTTGTAGATGAGGAAATGAGACACAGAGGTTAATATGTTTTGTCCAGAGTGAGAAAACTAGTAAATTTTTTTTTTTCAGGGCAATGAGGGTTAAGTGACTTTCCCAGGGTCACACAGCTAGTTAAGTGTCAAGTGTCTGAAGCCGGATTTGAACTCACGGAGTCCTGAATCCAGGGCCAGTGCTTTATCCACTGCACCACCTAGCTGCCCCCGAAAACTAGTAATTTTTGAAAATAGGATTTGAACTCTGTCACATTACCTCCCTTAAAAGGGGATACAAATGAGTCTTTCTTCATATGTGAAATAAGCTTGGCATAGATGATCAGGGTTCCATTCAGTTTATGCTTCTAAGACAGTAAACTATAGATCTAAATTTTATATATGAATTATTATTAGGCAACTATGTGGCACAGTAGATAGTGCCAGGCCTGAGTCAAGAAAACTCATCTTCCTGACTTCAGAAAGAGTCTCAGACATTAGCTGTGTGACCCTGGGTAAGTCACTTAACCCTGTTTGCCTCAGTTTCCTCATCTGTCAAATGAGTTAAAGAAGGAAATGGCAAACCACTCCAGTATCTTTGCCAAGAAAACCCCAAATAGGGTCACAAAGAGTCATATGTGACTGTAATCACTCAACAACAAATTTTATATAATAATAATAGCACCAAACATTTATATAGAACTTACTGTGCAAATTTGTGCTAAGTGCTTTACGATTATTATCTCATTTGATCCTTATGTCAACCCTGGGAGGTAGGTGCTATTATTATCCCCATTTTACAAATAAGGAAACTGAGACAAGCAGATTAAGTGACTTGTTTAGGGTCACACAGCTAGTAAGTATTTGATGGTGGATTTGAACCGAATTCTTCTCGACTCCAGGCCCAGTGCTCTACTAGCCACCATGCTACCTAATTGCCTCTAATTTGATATGTGTTTAGGGAATGCAAATTTATTTTTGTATTAATGTAAGCAAAATATAATTGTAAAGGTAAATCTAGGCTGACCATTGAGAAAACTGTTGTTTTTAATTAGTGTTAACTCAATCTGTCAGTATATTCAACATTCCTCTTCTTTTTAATCCCTTCACTTTTGCAAAGAAGGTGTATTTAACTCAACCTCTTTGGAATCAAGCTTGGTCATTATTGCGTAGCAGACATTTTTTTTGTTTTTGTCATTTTTCCCATTTAGATTGTAAAAGTCATGTTATATATTATTTTTTTGTTCTGTATCACATATATTTTCATGCTTCTGTGTATTCACATTTATATTTTAATGCTACAATAATATTCCTTTACATTTGTGTAATATAATTTGTTTACCTGTCTTTCAATTCATAGGCATCTACTTTGTTTTCCAGTCTTTTGCTACCACAAAAAATGTTGCTATAAATATTTTGGTGTGTATAGTACCTTTCTTTATTTGATCTCTTTAGAATATATGCCTAGTAATAGGATCTCTGAGTCAAAGGGAATGTATATTTAAGTCACTTTCTTAACATAATTCCAGATTGTTTTTAGCATGGTTGATTATAGTTCAGCCAGTAGTGTTTTGGTCTCCCTGTTTTTCTACAATCCCTCCAACATTGTGTGAGAAAATAATTAATAATGGATTTCTTGGGGCATCCAAGGATCAGTTTCTCAGTCCTTTCTTCCCCCCCACTCCAGAAAGTACAGCTCTTGCCTGGGACAAATACAAGGCTACAAAAGAAATGGAGATAATCTTTTGTCTATTTCAGTGAAGGATCACACCTAGAGAATTGACTTTGCCTTAGGAACTTGAGGAGGGTCTTTTACATTCTTTTCCCTGATGTCATCTGTAGAGTTCATTTTAATTTAGACCACCCTCAAGTTGTGTCAACCAATGGAACTGAATGATGCTAACCAACTAGCTTTGATCAGTGAAAATGATCTGCCTCTTTCAAAAGAGGATAAAACCTTTGGCAGAGCCAGGGTCCTGTTCTTGGCTCTTGGCTGGCACTTGGCTGGTACTTGACTCTCTCTCTCTGGATGTGCTCTTGGCTTGGCCCTCCCTCTTAAGAGAGCCTAGGTCTGATGGCCTGAGACCATGAGAAATTAGGGAGACACGGGATCAATCCTTTACTAATACATTATATCCATAAAATAATATGTGGGGAGGCTAGGTTGTGCAGTGGATAGAGCACCGACCCTGGAGTCAGGAGTACCTGAGTTCAAATCCGGCCTCAGCCACTTAACACTTATAGGGCAAGTCACTTAACCAATTGCCTCACTAAAAAAAAAATAATAATAATAATAATATGCTTACTGCCAAAACTGGTGCAATAGCAATTAATATATAAAACAGAGGTGTAGTTTAAAAAAAACACAATTGACTCATCTCATCTTTTGTTATCTTCCTCAATTTGGTGTGTATGAGGCAAAACATGAGCTGTTTTAATTTGCATTTCTCTTATTTTTGGTGATATGGAACAATCTTTTTTGTGATTGAGTTTGTGGTTCTTCTTTTGAGAAGTATTTGCTCTTATGCTTTGAACACTTATTCAAAACTCAGTGCTTTACAACTGATTGTTTTCCAGGTCGTTTCTGGACTGAAACTTACTCGATGGTTTATGTCAAACCAGATATTGCCAAGTGAATGCCTGAACTGCCTTGTAGAGCTCCTTGAAGACCCAAATTTAAGCACTTCACTAACTTTAAGCATCGTCAGTCTGTTATCTCAACTAGGTACAGTCATTCATTTCACTTTCTTGTTCTAAAAGGAAGAGAGGTTGAAGTAAAGAAAACAAAGCATTGCTAATTTAGATACTTATAGTATAGTATCTCATTTACACAATATTATTCAGTTTCAAAATTATATTACCAAAAGCCAAGACTAACAGGCCCAGATGATAATGCTGACATGTAGATATCAAACTTAGAAATATGCTGGAAAATATGAAAATGCCTTATTATAAGAGTTGTAATTTGCAATCTTGAGGTACAAATAATTCCTATTTAAGGGTGGTTACTTCTGATTAATACTTGATACAACATATTTAAGTAACATTGAAAGAAAACATTTCTAATAGGCCACTCACTGTCATTGGTTCATTTTCATGCCTTACTTAGAGGCAACTAGGAAGACCTGGATTCAAATCAAGACTTCCTAGTTGTGTGACTGGGCAAATCACTTCAACCTCTATCTGTTTCAGTTACTTCATCTATATACAACTTTCCAGGTTGCTGTGAGGATCATATGACATAATATTTGTAAAGTGCTTTGTAAACCTTAAAGCACTATATAAATGCTAGTTGTTTGGTTTTTTTTTTTTTAATTTTTTTTTAAGGGCAACGGGGTTAAGTGACTTGCCCAGGGTCACACAGCTAGTAAGTGTCAAGTGTCTGAGGCCGGATTTGAACTCAGGTACTCCTGAATCCAGGGTCGGTGCTTTATCCACTGGGCCACCTAGCCGCCCCCTAGTTGTTGTTTTAATAGTATTGAAACTAGCTGAAAAGTTGCCAATAACATGCTCAGATAGCAATCGAGTAGTATTAAGTCTAATAGATTTTACTAGAATTTTTTTTTAGATTTCTTAGGGATTACATAACTGCAGAACTGAGAGGGACCTTATAGGCTATTTCCTTCAGCACTTCACCTTACACATAAGGAAACGGGCTCAGAAAAGTTAAAGGATTTGCTAAGCCTGGTGTCTGGCAGCTCTTGCCACCATTTCTTGTTGCCTCAGCAAAGTGAACTGGTCTAAAATGGAAGGAGAATATAGTTTGCTGAATGACCCATATTGTCATCTGACTAAATAATCTGTTTCCTTTAATCCAATTTCAAGTGTTGCTTGTTTTTGTCAATGATAGTTTTTTTGAAATATAATAGGACAAATATATTCATACTAAGGGCTAGAAGGGGCTGTGATGTGAACTGGTGGAAGAAATCACCACACCAGTGAAGTTAAGATTCTTGAAATATAGTTAGGTAAATTTTGCAGTAATAAAGGCCATAAGTTTGACATTTTAAACATACTTATTTCATTTATGTGCCATTTTATTTTACATTACAGCTCTAGACAATGATACCAGAGAGTGGCTCCAGAACACTTATAATCTGAATAGTGTCCTGGCAGGAGTGATATATCGGAGCAGTACTGTCCCCAATGACTCAGTATCATTGCAGGTACAAAAATGCATTATTTATATCTACTTTCTTTTCCTATACTTGTTCATCAGGTAACAAGAATTGAATTAAAACAAATTATCTGTCATCATTAGTTAATTTATAGTGTACCCACTAAGTACTGGATAATTTGCTGATTAGATACAGTCCTTGCCCTTGAGAAATTTAAATTTTGGTTGCACATGTCGCTGTCAGAGAAGCTTTCAGTGGAGAGTAATTATATTTTTTATCTCTCTATAACTTAGTGTTAAAAATAATTACTGAACAAATTAATTCCAAGCTTCCAGGTGGCCAGTTAAGCTAAGATAGCCTTTTTTGTGATGGTGTCTAGTTTTAATGTGCTCTGGAAAATTTCAGGTGGAAAAGTAGACTTAAATAGCTCATGTTCCTATAGCACTTTACAATTTATACAATAGAATGCTTTCATCATAATTGAGATAAGTATTGCAAGTGTTATCCCTGTGTTTACAAGTAAAATTGAGATTCACAGAGGTAAATCTTGTTTATTGACATAGCTAATAATTGGTTAAATCAGGACACACTTAATAAGTTCTGATTCCAGGTCCACTAATCTTTCCACTATACAATTCTGTTTTAAATAGTATTATTTGGCAAATTAGAAAATAAAAGCGCTCCTCTTAGAGCGGCAGTGTTGAAATCAAGAGGGATGGAGATAAGATGTCTTAATTGGAGTAGACCGTATAGGGAAGGGTAAATTAGGAGATGGGGTCATTTTCAATCTCAATATTTACTCAAAATGACTTGTTACATTTTTAAAACCTGAAAACCTTTTTCTTACCAAATAGAGGTAGGGATTGGATCTGTTACTTCATTGGTACAGGGAATTCCTAGGTGAGGAAACTGCTACTATCAATGTGGGTTACTGCTATTTAGTCTTTTTTTCTTTTCTTTTTAAGTTTTTTTTTTTTTAAATGACCATTTCCCCATCTTGCCCACACTAGAAGTACGGGAGCTACTCCTAGTCTTACTACTGATCAAAATGGTGGCTTTAACCTGTTTCATTTCCAACCTGAGCAGGTTTCCTCCTTTGTCAGCCTGGTAGCCAACTGTTTCCAGGGGTTCACCATATCAATGCTAAATTTAATGTAGACAGATGATTACATAGTCATATTATAGCTCACAACACCTGAGCTTATTATGAGATCTTCCAGCTTCAGCCTCAGCTGGGATTATAGTCATACTCCACCATATCTAGCTGTAATTAAGTCTTATAGAGTGACCTTAAGCATATTCGGCCTGAACCAGATTACAATGTAATTGGGAAATATTTAATAAAATGAATTAAAAATATAATAGACTATAGATGATGTTAGTAGATTATTTTTCTAAGTTAATATGTGGCCTTCAGGGAACCTTATGTATTGTTTATTGATTTCATTTTTATTTGTGTTTGACACCACTGATTTAGAGCATTCAAAAGGTAACTGACTTGGCCCAGGGTCAGATAGCCAGGATGGGTCAGAGGCAGCACTTGAACTCAGGATGGAAAATTTTTTAATCTTAACCTCAGTCTCCCTCTAGCAATATAGTATAGTCCTATGAGCAGTAAGTATATTTTCATATTTATATATTAATAACCATTTTATTACCTGCAGTGCCTTCAACTTCTGCAGAAGCTGACCTACAATGTCAAAGTTTTCCATTTTGGTGCCAATTTTGATGAGCTAATTACATTCCTGATAGGTCATATGTAAGTAATATATGTATACTACTGAAGAAAAATCTGTAGGCCATTTACATTTTTTGAAATAAAAAACATGTTAAGTATTTTTTTAGGCCAGTCGTTTTTCTCTAGGGCCACATTGTGGTGTGGTTGTGATCTTGAGTTCTTGATGGGTATACAAATAAACTCTAGAAGGGCTTACCAAGATGGAAGTAGCTTGTTACAGGCTTGGGAATGGATTATGTGTCTGTTATCCCAAGAACTAGGCTACTGAAGTTGGAAGGTGTTTATGGCCAGAAAATTGAACATCATATGGTCATCTTTTTTTTTTTTTTTTTTTGATCTTCAGCTGCTCCACAGATTGTATAAGGGGTGTGATCTGCCTTGGTGGAGCAAGTATTCCCATCTTTGAGCACCAAAGTAGAAAGTATCTATTTTTGTGGGAAAAAAAATCTGAAAGTTTTTCTTTCCTTTTTCCTGATTTAAAAATCTTAGTATTATAAATTATCTCTCTATATAAGTTTAATTTGAGAAATACCATGGATTCAATTAGCATTTTTAGAGAATGGTTAAAGAAAAATACAAAGTAATAATAAAATTTTCTAAATGAATTTACTCTTAACAATGAATGAATGAATAAAGCATTTTGTAAGCACTTACTCTGTGTAAAGCTCTGTGTTAAGTTGTGGGGATACAAATAGAAAAACAAGATGGTCCCTGCTCTCAAGGAGTTTACATTCTAATGGGGGAAGATTTCAGATGCAAGTTAGTTGGGAAGGGCCCATAATACTTAGGCTACAGCAGCAAAGCAAATGGTCATGTCTCTAATGTCATTTCCTCTGATAAAAATCAAATCAGTTTTCAGTGTACAAGGCAATGAGCAGCTCATAGCTTCATAGACTTATTTACAGTTTTTTTTTTTATGTTGAGACTGAATCATTTCGTTTCAAAACATGTATTAAATAATTACTGTAGTTGTGTTTGACTTTTAAGAGTAAAAAGGAAAATATTCACATTAACTACTCTAGCCTACTAGAAAGCAAACCTTTAAAATGTGACTTAGCATGTATTGTTTAAAGTAGATTGGGGCTCATCATAATGCCTTATTTTTTACTTTTTTTGTTCTCTTAAAAGAAAACATAGTCAGTGTCCTGAAGATGAATTAACAATGTCTTGTCTAGGACTCTTGGCAAATCTTTGTCGGCACAACCTATCTGTTCAAACCCACATAAAGTCCTTGGTAAGAATTCTTTTTAATGTATTTTTTAAAGTCTTTCAGTTCTTGTGTAGGTTCTCTATCTCAAGGAAATCTTAGTATTTTGTTATTTAATGTGAAGACTTGTGTGTCTATATTTATTTCATCTGATCCTTCAAAGCTTATATAATGATTGAAAATTAAATGGAGCAATCTAAAGTGTTCCCATCTTTGAGTTAGGCATCAAAAGACTCTAGAACAAGTGTAGAACACTGACTTCTTTCAACATGGTATATTTTGGGATCCCAAAATAAACCTGGTTTAAACACACATGCACACACACATGCATGCATGCACAAAAAAATACTTTATTATTTTGTTAAAGAAAGGTTTAAAATCATATTGGGTTCCAAGGTGAGCCTGCCCATTATTGTATGGTTCTTAGAGAGTTCACTTATTAGTATTTAATTAAAATAATGGCACCTTGAATTGAAAAGACCTTAGACATTATCTACCCTTTCCTTATCATAAGGATGAAAAATTTGAAGTTCAGAGAGTTTAAGTGATTTGCCTCAGGTCATAGACAGAGCCAGGGCAGGAACACAAATTTCCTTTGTCTGGTTTATAATTTGTCAAGCATTTATTAAGTACATGCTCTGTCCTAGGTGCTAGAGATAAAGAGGTGAAACAGAAGTATGTTCTTCCCTTAAGGAGTATGTATTTTGTTGTATGTGTGGGAAATGGGGTGGGGAGGAGATAAGTACAAAATATTTCCTGGCTGGAGGGCACTGGCACTAGGGGTGGTATATCAAAATAGGACTTATGAGTTCTGTCCTGTATGTAAGTAGAACTTGAGCTGAATCTAGGAATTTTAAGAAGCAAATGAATGGGGGACAGCTTTTACAAAAGCATGAGGATTAGAGATTCATTGTCCTGTGTAAGAAGTAAATATAGTTGTTTGGTTGGAATCATAATATGTGAGAGGGAGTAACATGATCTTAGAGTTTAGTGAAATTACTTCACACAAAAAGTAAGTGGCAGAACTGGGATTAAAACCCAGGTCTTTTCACTTCATCGTGAAATTGATACAAAATTTTAGTCCTCACTTAAGCACCTAGTACCCCATAGCTTTTATTAGGTATAATGAGATCAGCTTGAAACAAAATTGGCCAGTTTCCCTTCCTCATCCCCAACAATATTTGTGTGGACACAAAAGTAAATCTGCAGTCATTAGAAAGGAGGAAAAGGAAAGGATGTTACTAACCTGTCATTTGGTTAATTAACTTCACCAGGTTGACTAGGCGTTTGTTTTAATATGTAAATAGAAAATTTTTTTTACAGGGAAATGATAAAATTGATATAAGTAATCACACTTTTTAGTAACTAGAGCATGTCACACTAAATTTCAAAAGGAATAAACAACTACATTATTAATTAAAAATACTTCTTATCCTCAAAGACCCAAACCACAGACTTAGAAAATGACATAGCCACAAAGTTATAAATGGCATTGTCCATGGTTTCAGGGATTTACAATTATTAGAGGACATAGAGTATTTGTATAGATATCTGTTACACAAAGCACAGTGTTACAAATGCTATATAAAAAATAACTCAAGTGCAGAGTGAGAGAGGGATGACTAGAATTATTATTTGTGTGTGTGTGTGAGGCAGTTGGGGTTAAGTGACCTGCCCAGGGTCACACAGCTAGTGTCAAGTGTCTGAGGCCAGATTTGAACTTAGGCCCTCCTGAATCCAGGGCCAGTGCTTTATCCACTGTGCCACCTAGCTGCCCCCAGTAGCTTGATTTTTGATAAAAATAGACCCCAGCTACCAGGATAAGAACTCAGCATTTGATAAAAATTGCTGGTAAAATTGGACGGAAGTATGGAAGAAATTAGATTTATGCCAGTACCTCACATCCATGACCAAGATAAGCTCCAAATGGCTACATGTGGGGCAGCTAGGTGGCACAGTGGATAAAGCACTGGCCCTGGATTCAGGAGGGCCTAAGTTCAAATCTGGCCTCAGACACTTGACACTAGCTGTGTGACCCTGGCAAGTCACTTAACCCCAATTGCCTCACCAAAAAACCCCCAAACAAACAAAAAACCCAAAAACAAAACAAATGGCTACGTGCCCAAGTCACATTCTAAACACATTAGAGAAATATGGGGAAAATTGCTTATCAGACCTACGGATTGTACCGATTGGAATAACGCCACCTGCTGGAGACTTACTGTAGAAGAGTTCCACCCACGAAGCGAAGGTCTTTGAGGGCAAGACCAGGAGTCTTTTCTTTGGCGTCAGGAAGTGACGCGGGCTAGTGGGAGGAGGAAGGAAGGGACTGGTGCTCGGGCTCACTCTCTTTTCTGAGGACTCCAGCAGAGAAGGGAGCTAGAAATGCATTCTCCCTTTAATAGATAGGAATCTAGGCCTTTCTCTCTCTCTTTATCAAATTCTTATTCTCCTTAATAAATGCTTAAAAGTCTAACCCTTGCTAAAGCTTATAATTTATTGGCGACCACTCATTAGATATTTTAGACAGTTTAGCTAGAATGTTAGCCCTTAACAGGATAGAAGAAAAGTTCATGACCAAACAAGGAAAAATTTCACACAAGATAAAATGTATAGTTTTATCATAAAGTTTTGCATAAATCAAAGATTAAAAGGAAAATATTTAACTGGGAAAAATGATATTTGCAGAAAGTTTCTCTGATAAAGGTCTCATTACTAATATTTAGGATACATTCATTCTCTAAAGATATGAACAGTTTTTCAAGGGAAGAAATACAAGCTGTCTGTAACCATATGAAGAAATGCTCCAAATCACTAATACTTAAATGCAAATTACAGTAATTCTAAGGTTCTACCTCATGCATCAGATTAGAAAAGATGATGAAAAAGGAAAATGACAAATGTTGGAAGAACTATAGGGAAACAGGCACATTGATTTAATTTCAAGTGGACTTGTGAATAGTTATGACCATTCTGGAAAGCTGTTTGGAGCCATACCCAAAAAGCTACTAAATACTTCCTCCCTTTTGACTAAGATATTGCACTGCTACATCTGTACTCCAAAAAGGTAAAAGAAAGGGAAGAAGGTTATGTACAAAAATATTTATAGCAGCCCTTTTTGTGGTGGCAAAAAACTGGAAACTAAAGGGATATTCATCAGAGAAAGGCAGAGTAAATTGTGGCATATGAACATGATGGAATAGATGACTTTAAAGAGACATGGGAAAAACTTTTATGAACTGATAGAGTGAAATAAGTAGAATTTGTGCCATAATGTCAAGAGTATAAAACAATTTTGAAGGTTTTTATTAACTGATGAATAAAATAAGCAGGACCAGGAGAACAGTGTATACAATCATTTGTAAAGACAAAGGACATTCAAAGCTATAACTTTGATCAGCACCATGACCATCCATGATTCCAGGGGGCTGATGATCAAGCATGCTAACTACCCCTTGACATCGATGATGGATTCAGAATGCAGAATGAGACCTATCTTTTAAAAGTACTACCAATACTGGGGTTTGTTTTGCTTTATGTATTTATCACAAGAAATTTTTCCCCCAAAATTGAATGGGGATGGGAAAAGAAATTGGATTTCTGTTTATGAAAAAAATTTTTTTTTCTTTAAAAAGAAAAGTAAATAGATTGTGAAAAGGAGAGGTAAGAACCAAGGATGATTCCAATAACTAAGAATAGTAGTGAGACCAATAATAACAGGGAAGTTAGGAGGATTGGGTTAATATAATATGATTGAACAACCATTTATTAAGTATCTATGTGTAAGGCACAAGGAATATGGAATAAAAATAATGATTCATCTACCCAAGGAGCTTACCTTTTGTCAGGATATTAAAGTAGGTAGAAAGAGAAGTAAATGCAAGATAATTTGAGCGAAGAAAAAGCCCTAACAAAAAAATCAGAAAAGGTTGCATATTTGAGATGGAACCTGAACTGAGTCTTGAAAGAAAGCTAGGCTTGTTAGTGGTAAGGGTTTAAGGATATTATGGGGAAGAGGAAAAGCATTCCTAGAATGGGGACAAGCTGTACATGGAAACGAGGTAGAAGACTAAGCTTGGGCAACAGTGAGTAGGCTATTGTGTGGCTAGGACAGAATAGAGAGGACTATTGGTAATATGTCTAGAGCTGGAAGGAACCTCAGGCCATCTAGTTTCTTGTTTCATGGTTAGGGCAGTGCACATACAATGTGAAAAAATCTTGGAAAGGTAAATTGCAGTCAGGTTGTGATGGACTTTGAATGTTAGGTTGAGGAATTTTTGTGTAATCCTAAAGGCAATAGGGAGACACTCAAGATTTTTTGATCCAAACAATGTAAGAACTGTTTAAGGAATACTCATTTGATAGTACTTTGGAAGATGGATTTGGGAGAGGTAAAACTATATCCAAATGACAGACTGGTCAACAGTATCAAAAGTGGCAGAGGTCAAATGAGATGGGGATTGAGAACATGCTATCAGATTTAGCAGTTCCAAAATCATTAGTCACCTTAAAAAGAGTGGTTTGATTCAGTTGGGGTCAGAAAGCATATTGTAAGCATTGAGAAGTGAATCAGAGGTGGGGAAATGGAGATGAGAATTGTAGATAACTTTTTTGGAGTTTGACTATGAAAGGGAAGCAAGATAACCGTTGCTTGGGGAGATGGGAAGGTCTAGTGAGGGTTTTTTTTTTTTTAAGGTTGAGGAGAACTGCATTTGTAAAGTAGCAGGAAAAAAGCTAGTAATTATGGAACGATTGCTGATCAAAGGGGCAAGCTTCCAGAGTATATGGGAGGAAGTTGGATCAAAGGCAAAAGTAGAGGGTTTGGCATTGGCAAGGAGAAGGACTCCCCTTTCCTCAGTGAGGGGATGATATAAAGGAATTTTAAAGTGTGGTATGGTAGACAAAAGTCCTGTTTGGAAGCAGGTGACTTCTATTTCTTCTTTTAATTAGGAGGTTAAATGTCCCTGCTGAGACGAAAGAGTTTATATAAAGGACTTGGGAAGAGAAGGTTTGGAATAACCACTATCACTTGCATGGTAGTGTCATTCATGAAGAAAAAAAGACTGCTGTGTAGTATATAGGGCCTTTTTGAGATCAGACAACTTAATGTGTAGTTGACACCATTACTTTTTCCACTAATGTTCACCACCAGAGGAAGGATCACAGGAAGGAGATAATAAGGGTAACTTAAGGTTGGCAGGGAGGTGTTGGACTATGTTGATGGTGATAAGACAATCCAAGGAGAAGGAGGCACAGTGGCAAGAGTCAAGGAGGCAAGGAAGTCGAGAGTAGAGGACAAGTCAAGAGTAGTTGAACTGTTAAACTATAGGCATTGAAACTTAAGAGAATAAAGTCATTGGAGTTGATAAACTGGAAGAACAGGACTGTATAGTTACTGGAGATACTTATAAAGATGATAAGTGATTTTAGGAGCAGTGAGGTAGAGGGAGACATGGAAGGGATAGGAAGTTAGGATCAGAGAAATTGGGTCAAGATTGTAGAGCTGGTAGCATAGTTACAAGTGATGGTACTCTGAGCTGGGATATATTTATCCCTATGGCTTGCTAAGGTGAAGATGTAAGTCATGAGTTAAGAAGTTTGGTGATGTGATGTGGGTGTTTGAGGGGACATCAGTGTATATATTGGAGATTTGAGATTTGACTTGTTTCATAGTGGCTAGAGTAGTAAGCAAGAACACCACCTCAGATACTTATTAGCTGTGTGACCTGAACAAGTCATGTAACCTCTTCCAACTTCACTTGCTTCATCTATAGAGGAGGTGATGCTTGCAGTGATCAACTTAGGGGGATTATCAGTATGGAAACAAAAATTGCTAAACAAGTTGATTAGAGAAAAATGGGTCTGTAGGAAAAGTGAGTCAGGTTCTGAAGTCATCAAGGAAGGTAGAACTATTTCTTACAGGTTGAGAGACAAGGATGATAAGATTGGAAAGGAATGGTATAATAGTATGTGTAGACTAGAAAGAAGGAAAAATTAAAACATTTCATGGAATATTTATCAGATATGGAAGAGATAAATATTGATAGTTGGTAACTATCTGCTGAAGAACACTGATAAAGTTTTCAGTCTTCCAAGGGTATTCAAGAAATGATAGCTATTGAAATGTGGCCATATAGGAGAAGGATTAAATATATTTGGTAGCATTTTCCCTGTTTGATTTTTCCTTTCAGAAAACAGTATGGCATACTTTTTTGCTGTCTTTGGGGTTAGGGTTTCATGTTTTGCATAGCTGCTCATTTTTATCAGCAAAGTATCTTGTCTTTGGAGGGTTTATGTGTGAGAGTTCCTCATGAAGGGTCTTTTCAGATCTGATTCTGTAAACTACAGTCTTTTAAATTGGAACTTAGGAAAAAACTTAAAAGGTAAGTGTCATGTTGCAGTTGGCCTCAAAGGAGCATTTACTTAAAATACTTGGGTAACTTCTGCACTTTATTAATTGGATAAATATATATTGAGCACCTGCTAGATATGCATCTTATGTTCTCAGTAGGAGTAAAATAGAATTTTAAGCTAAATCTAATTTATGTTAAATATTTTTCTTCTTCAGAGTAATGTGAAGGCATTGTATCGTATTCTCATAAGCTTCTTGGCCCACAGTAGTTTAACTGTGGTTGTGTTTGCACTCTCAATATTATCAAGTCTAATATTAAATGAAGAGGTTGGAGAAAAGGTAAATATTGAGTGAGTTTTTTGAAAAAAAAATTTATTTAAAATTTTAATCTCTGGTTTTAACAAGTCATTACTTTTTCATTGATTTTTTGTTTTTATTCATTCATTCATTCATTCATTCGTTTGTTTGTTTGTTTGTTTATTTATTTATTTTTTTGTGAGGCAATTGGGGTTAAGTGACTTGCCCAGAGTCACACAGCTAGTAAGTGTTAAGTGTCTGAGGCCGGATTTCAACTCAGGTACTCCTGAATCCAGGGCCGGTGCTCTATCCACTGCACCACCTAGCTGCCCCTTGTTTTTATTTTTTGACATGTTGAACACCAGTGTCTGGTTCAGTTTTGTATGTATTACACCTCTTGTATTTTATTTCTTTGTTTTAAAGCTATTCCATTCTCGAAACATTCATCAGACTTTTCAGTTAATATTTAATATTCTTGTAAATGGTGATGGTACGTTAACCAGAAAGTATTCAGTTGATCTACTTATGGATCTTCTCAAGAACCCTAAAATTGCGGATTGTCTCACCAGGTACATATATATTTTCTTGGTAAAATTAGAGCTTTTTTCTATATGGGTGTATATTGAGAACACTTCATTGCTAAAAATAAAACTCATATTCTCAGTGAAATTCATTGTAACAACTCACTGGATACTAAATAGGCAGGAACATTTTAACATTCTTCATCCCATTTAGATTTCATCTTTGACTTGATATACAAAAAGGCAATATATGATCCATCTTTTAGAACAAAGGTGTCAAACATGTGGCCCACAAAATTCTTGAGTGCAGCTGAACCAGTTTGAAATATAAATGACAGATATCTAACAAAATACATAAAAATACATTAAAACATAGATAAGGTTAATAAGTAGTTTTCTAAGGCAATATGCACCTATTACTACAATCTTTATTTAGTGGCCCATTTCTATTTAAATTTGGCACCCATGCCTTAAACAACTGGACCTGTCTTAAATCTTCTGAAATGTGGCTGTCTAGATTCCTTTATTCAAAAAATAATTCAAGAACAAAAGTTAGTTTTGAATATCAAGGCAGGATGGCTCTTTATATTAGTGGAAAATGTTATTATAACTAAGGTTCTATTATAATGATTATAATTAAGGTTTATCATTAGCTTAAGAATATTTTTTAAAAAGTATGTTGTTTTGTTATGATTTTATAATAGTGATGCTATTTATCCTGATTTATACTTAGATACGAGCACTTCAACTCATGCCTTAAAAAAGTATTAGGTCTTCTTCATGGGAAGGACCCTGATTCTTCTTCAAAGGTAAATTAAACCTTAATCTTTTTGAGAATGTCACTAATGCTTCATGCAAACTACTTCAGATAAAACAAGAACCCTTAATTTTTTTTATAGTATCAATTTAAAAAGTGGAGTTGAAATCTTTTTTCATGTTAATTTTATTGTATTTAAGTAAACATGACTAACTTTTTACTTCAGCATTTGATTTCACATGTTAATATCCAATCACATTGGTATTTAATAAGGTCTCCTATGTTTATACTGCATAGGTTTTAGAATTACTTCTTGCCTTCTGTTCAGTGACACAACTACGCCATGTCCTCAGTAAGGTGGTATTTGAATCACCTGCTTCCAGTAACACAAGACTGGGAAACCATCCTAAATCTTTAGAGCCAACAGTTGCTCTGCTACGTTGGTCAAGCCAGCCCTTGGAAGGATCAGAAAACTGTTCTATTCTAGCACTAAAATTATTCAAGGAAATATTTGAGGTAATGTTATGGTGGTGATGATATTTTAATGTTACTCTTACTTGTGTGATATTATATGATAATAACTGTTTTTGAAATAAATGTATATCTAGGGAATTTTTAAAAATTGGTAACTGGATTCTCTTCCACTTAGCTAGGTGAAAACATCCATAACTGCTAGTGCCAAAGTACCCTTACATTAGCTTTTTTTTTTTTTCTACTTGCCTTTATTGTAGCTTGTTAACGGAAAAAGTGGGGACTTTATTGAATTGATGTAACTTTTTTGTAACCAGTAACCAATACATCTAGAAAATACTGATTCCTAGCATCATAAGATCGTAGGTAGCTTAATCTCATCAAATCTTAGTGATTATATAGCTAGCATTTCTCATTTTGATGGCCTCTTCTCCCAGCCATTGTCTTCCCAGAGGGCTTCCATTGCAATTTATATGAGTCTTAGGTACAAGAGAGTGGTGTGCATATTTGGAGCATAATCCTTAATAATGCTAGTATTTTGATTATCGATATTGCTGGTTTTTTGTCTTGCTCCTTACCAGTGTGTTTTATAAAGCATTTTGAGTGTGTTGAAATGCAATTAACTATAAGTTTATTTGCAAAGTATTAGACCAGCCAACTCACCTCTGTACTGTTCTTCACATATGGCATTCTCTTCTTCCTTCCCATGCCTTTGGGCAGGCTGATCTCCATGCTGGGAATGCTTTCCTACTTAAAATCCTTGATTTCTTTCAAAGTTCAGCTCAAATAACACCCTTACTAATGAAATTTTTGCTGATTCTGTCCTCTCCCAGGTGTTAGTGCCTCTTTGTCATCCAAATTACTGTGTATTTGCTTTATATATATTTTATATTTACCTTTATGCATACATATTATTTTCCAGGAGTGTCTTTGTATTTTCCAGTGCCAAGTGTGGTGCCCGGCACATGGTAGGCACCTAATAAAAGCTCATTAATTCTAGTTCCTGGCTTTCTTTTGTTAGAGTTTCTTTCTTTCTTTCTTTTTTTAATCATAACTAAGAAAGACCCAGGTTTTGGTCCAATATCTAGACATGCTGGTTGTGTGACATGGGCAAGTAACTTAACCTCCCAGTACTCTGGGAAGTTCTCTAAGATTAAAAGTTGCAAAGAAAGTACATAGCTGCATGGGTAATGCTAGTTCCTCTACTAACGAGAGCTCCCTTTATCAATAAAATGATAGGTATAGACTCTCTCCTTGTTCCTTACTATAAGTAAGACATTCTGAGTTTTAAATAAAATCTTAAGTTTAGAATAACTAATATACTAGTACACAAAAACTGAATAAAGAAAATGACCTAATTGGGGGCATCTAGATGGCACAGTGGATAGGCTACCGGCCCCAGAGTCAGGAGTACCTGAGTTCAAATCCAGCCTCAGATACTTAACACTTACTGGCTGTGTGACCCTGGGCAAGTCACTTAACCCCAATTGCCTCACTAAAAAAAACCCATAATAATAATAAGAAGAAAACGACCTAATTAAGTGGTACCCAATTAGGGAAATATAATGGGTATGTAAGGAAAAGAAATTTAAATAGATACCATAAAATCAAAGTTCAATAATGACCATTTCTTTCCGTGTACCTTATTATAGCTAACAGCTTTATTTTCTTTCTTTCTTTCTTTTTTTTTTTTTTTAGTGAGGCAATTGGGGTTAAGTGACTTGCCCAGGGTCACACAGCTAGTAAGTGTTAAGTGTCTGAGGCCGGATTTGAACTCAGGTACTCCTGACTCTAGGGCCTGTGCTTTATCCACTGTGCCACCTAGCTGCCCCCTAACAGCTTTATTTTCATTTATTTATTTAGAATTGTCTCCCGAGTTACATGTAAAAACAAATTTTAACATCGATTTTTAAAACTTTGTGTTCCAAATTTTCTTCCTTCCTCTCTCCCTACACTCCCTTAAGAGCCCAAGCAATTCGATATGTTATACATGTGCAGTCATGCAAAACATTTCCACGTTAGTCAGGTTGTGAAAGAAAATAAACAAAAAAAGATACCATCACTTCTTTCTCTGTAGATGGATTGCATTTTTCATAAGTCCCTCAGTTGTCTTGGATCATTTAACAGCTTTATTTTTAATCCATGGTGTCTATGTAACCCCTACAGGATGTCATAGATTCTGCGAGCTGTTCCTCTACTGATCGTTTTCTGGCCCTGCTGTTGCCCAGCATTCTTGATCAACTTCAGTTCACAGAACAGAATCTTGATGACCTACTAACAAGGAAAAAATGTGAAAGAATGGCTAAGGCCATTGACATTTTGCTGAATATCCTTTGAAATAATGTAGAATTATGTGATATTCAATAACCTAATTTTCCCAGCAAGGTATTGAATTTGAATTTTCACTTAATGTTGTGTCACTCTTGATGCTATTGTCTGCTTAGAATTATGAAGCTAGAATTGTTATATCCCAGAATGATATATTTTAGTTAGGATATTCTAGTAAGTTATCCTTTATTTTACTTTTTTTAAACTGAAAATTAAAATTGACACTATTATGTAAACATGTACTTCAATAAGTGCTTTTTAAAATTGTACCTGATATTCCCTTTAGAGTCTTAGAGCAGGTTCTGAAGAGGCTATTCATTTTCTTCTCTAGGCTATACTTTTACTTGTGGTTGCTGCCATGAAGTAATTCTTTTTCTTTTCAAATTTCATAGCAAGCAAAATAGTTAAGACATGATTAAGTAAGCTTCTGTTTAGCACGTGGTGTCTTATGTTTAATAGGCACTTAGGAGTTTGGTAAACGAATCCATAACTTCTTTAAAGTTGAACTCACTTGTTTCCTCCTACCTGAAACATTTCTTTTCCCTCTCAGTTGTTTGTGATTTCTGTCTGATCAAATTTTCTTGTGGTGGAGTCACATCATCTATGCATTTAATTTACATTCTACCTACTTGACAAAAAATAAGAGAAGAGGAGAGAAAAATAAAAATTTAGATAATATAGGTAGTTTTGTTCCACTCAGTGAGCACACTGAAGTGAGAGTGAGATAAAAAACATGAATTTGCTATTCCCACAGACAAGTCTCAGTTTCCTCAGGTCTCTAGTACTGAGAACATCTTGCCTAATGAATGTGATTCTAGAATTTTTCTTCAGCATTTTGTTGAATCATTTCAGTCATGTCTGACTGTCCATGACTCAAGTTGGGGTTTTCTTGGCAAAGACACTGGAGTGGCTTGCCTTTTCCTTCTCCAGCTCATTTTACATATGAGGAAACTAAGACAAGCAGGGTTAAGTGACTTGCACAGGGTCACACAGCTAATAAATGTATGAGGTTGGATTTGAACTCAGGTTCTCCAGTCTACAGGGCTGGTGCTCTTATCCACTGTGCCACCTGGCTACCCTTCATCATATCCACATTCTGAGAAAACTAGTAAAGCTAATCAAAGAAACAACCCTAATTGGTCAACTAGAAGGTTCCTACTGCATTGCATTTGACTTTTTATTCTCTCTTGACTGATGGTGAAGCAGAAAAAGAACAGCTATGTGTGATCACCCTCTAATATAATTGTGCTTATGTATGAAGCCCTTTCAAGAGTATTTTGCCCACACAAATTTTCTACAAGTTTTTGTTTTCTTCTTTTTCAATAGAAGTCTTGTTGCCTCCAGGCTTTCTAAATCATGGCTTAGCTGGACATTATAAAAAATAAAATTTCCTTTCACTCATTTCCATAGAAACCATCTTAATTCCATCTTCTGTCTGATACAGACTGCCTTCTTTTCTTTTTCTTTTTCTTTTTTTTGGTGAGGCAATTGGGGTTAAGTGACTTGCCCAAGGTCACACAGCTAGTAAGTGGCAAGTGTCTGAGGCTGGATTTGAACTCGGGTCCTCTTGACTCCAGGGCCAGTGCTCAATCCACTGCGTCACCTAGCTGCCCCTGGACTGCCTTCTTTTAAAGACACTCTCCAGGGGCAGTTAGGTGGCTCAGTGGATAAAGCATCGGTCCTGGATTCAGGAGGACCTGAGTTCAAATCTGTCCTCAGACACTTGCCACTTACTAGCTGTGTGACCTTGGGCAAGTCACTTAACCCCACCCCAGTCCCAAAAATAAATAAACAAAGACACTCCATCTACAACTGTTGAAAGGTACTATACTTTATGGATGACTTAAGGGAATTTCAAGGGTTTTGAAAAAAAAAAACTACTTTTATTTACTTTGGCACTAATTTTAGGTGTAACCTCTGCAATAAAATGTGAGTCCACTGTATCTGTTTACATGTTTTAGCCCCCAGTAAAAAGTAAGGTCTTCTTGAGAATAGGGACTGTTTCTTTCCTTTATTCTTTCTATTCCTAGTGCATTGATTGGTGCATAGTAGATGCTTAATAAATGTTTGCTGAACTAAATTGAAATGAGTTAATGGATACATTGCCACATTTTTTACGCATTTCAATTCAGGAAATATCTGTTACGCCCTTGCCACATATCTGGTTGCCATTCTGGGTACTTTACAGAGATGAAAATGAAACCATCGCTCTCTTTCAGTAACTTACATTCTGCTGTAAAGAAATATAATTATCATAAAGCAAAGTGCTTCATAATTTTTTAGCTAAAACAAGCAAACCATAAAACTAGGTTTTTTTTCTTTCTTTTTTTCCCTGTAAGTACAAAATGGTACTCTTTTCTGGGCTTCTTCTAGTTGTTAAGACTATTTTAGCTTTGCTAAGTCAGGTATGATAAGCAGTCAGCCTTCCACTTTGCTGCTAACAAGAACCTCTATGTCAGCTAACTAACTGTCTTATTCACCTGACCTCATCCTTTTAGAGCTACTTGCTTTCTTCAAGTTTGTCTTGTTTTCTGAACAATCTTTTTTTTTTTTTCGTCTCCACTCCTCCTTTTTCTAAATAGTTGGGACATATGGCTTCATTCTTTGTTCCGATTTAATATACTTAGGCTTGATATGGATTAATTATTCATCATTACCCAGAAATATGACTTAAACAAGTATAAGAGCCTGACAAGATAACCACTGTTAAACAAAATTAGGCCATCTCGTATCATAGATGAGACAGATTTTTTTGGGGGGTGGGGCGGGCAATGAGGGTTAAATGAGTTGTCTAGGGTTATACAGCTAGTAAGTGTCAAGTGTCTAAGGTCAGATTTGAACTCAGGTCTTTCTGAATCCAGGCTAGTGCTTTATCCACTGCACCACCTAGCTGCCCCCTGATAGATTTATTTATTTTTTGTTTTGTTTTGTTTTTAAATTAATAAAGTATTTTATTTTTTTCCGTTACATGTAAAGATAGTTCTCAACCTTTGTTTATACAAGCTTTACAATTTCAGATTTTTCTCCCTCCCTCCCCCCTCCCCTAGACAGCAGGTAATCTGATATAGGTTTTATATATATATATATACACACACACATAATAACATTAATCCTATTTCTGCATTAGTCATGTTATAAGAGAAAAAAAATCAGAGCAATGATGGAAAACCTCAAAATAGAAAAAAAAAACAACAGCATCAAAACCAAAAGAAATAGTATGGTTCATTTAGCATCTATGCTCCGCAGTTCTTTTTTTTTTTTTCCTGGATTTGGAGATCCTCTTCCATCAGGAGTTCCCTGGAACTCTTCTGTGCCATTGCATTGGTGAGATTGGTGATAGATTTATTAACACTACCCTTCTCTCATTTTTACTAGCTTATTAATAAGGCAATAAGCTATAATTAAATTTTAAAAATTCTTTCTCATGTCTTATTGTTTCTTAACTAAACTTACCTTTATGTGGAGATGATACATTAAAAATGCATGTTGCTAAACTATTGACTACCCTCAGATGTACAACTCTAATAGAACAACAGTTTTCATTTAGCAAGATTGACATTGAATTTGGAACAAAGGTAGCAGATTCTGAACTTTGGTGAGTATATTAAAGTAAATATTTTAAGAATTCATGAACATAGAAAAAAAATCTAGGCCAGTTATTCCCAGACATATATCCTAAAGATCTAATTTATTTCAAGGAGGTACTGAAAATCTACCTAGAAACTCTCAAATTAAAATCACATTTTACTTTAAAAAGTGAATATTTGTCATTTGGTCCTTTGGTAGTGTGGGAGGGTAGGCACAGAAGGGATAGGGATTGTTAAAAGTAAAATTATGGTACTTAAAATGGTCAACTCCTGAAAAAGTTTTGTGCTCAGATAAACCTACCAGAGGTATGTATATTTGTTTTACATAAATATAAACAAATGAAAGTTTATCTGAAGTATCAAAAATAATAATTTCAAAATCAAAATAATTATACTTTTTTTTTTTTTTGGTGAGGCAATTGGGGTTAAGTGACTTGCCCAGGGTCACACAGCTAGTAAGTGTTAAGTGTCTGAGGCCGGATTTGAATTCAGGTACTCCTGACTCCAGGGCCGATGCTTTATCCACTGCGCCATCTAGCTGCCCCTAATAATTATACTTTTGAAAATATTTTAAATTATATTTTTTTCCCAAAATATGAATAATTTTAATGAGTTTAGAGCATAAATGCTAGTTTTGTCCTTTTCCCTTTGTTTTTTCCCTTTCTCTAAACCTTAATATAGACAAGGTTACTGAAAAAAGTAAAAGTTTGTTTTTATTAAAATTTTTGTGATACTTAAGGTATATCATTCCAAAATTCTGGCTTTAGATTTTTGAGACCTTATGTAACATAAATATAGAAATGAAAAGGAAAGAGAATAAAAAATTAGTTTGGAGCTGACAAGGGCCCCTAGAGGTCTCTTATTAATATCTCTACCATATAATTCTTGGTTCTTTGGTAGAGATATGTGTTAAAATTTGGAAGCCTTTGGGAATTTTTTTTCTCTGAAGCCTCTTTTACTACTTTCTCAGTGCAAAAAAGGGGAATTTTATTATGGTGAAATCCATCACCAATAACAATTCCATGCTGCTACTAGGGGGTACCTTTCTTGCATTGGAATATCAAGAAATAAACTTTGGGTGGAATTTGGCATTTTCATTTAACATTTATATACTAGTTTGATAGTAATATGTTATTTATATATGTAAGTTTGGGAAAGAGACAAATTCATGCTAGCCCAATACAAAACTTTTCAGTAGATAATTGTAAATAGTGAAAAACTCTTCAAGCTGGTATTATCATTTCTTCTGTACCTTCTTGCAAGTATAAACAATATAGTATAGAGCCTAATACAAAGTAGAAATCTAGTTAGATAACTTCGTACTGACAGATCTCCATAACTGACCATTTCTGTTCTGTCAATATATTCTAAAGAAAGAAACCAGTAATTAAATGAGTCTCCTTGACAATACTCCTGGTTTTGGTCTAGAAAGTTGGAGTATATTTGTGGTAAAGGGAAAGAAGAAAAGAAAAAAAAAGACCTTTAAAGAAATTTCTATTGTTATTGCTATTACTATTTGAATTGTGATTATAAGGATTTCAGTCTATAGAGCATTATCATTTGACATCTCATAGTAGTGATAACCCTCATCTTTTCCATGGTTTAAAAGGAAGTAAGTATGGTTTATCAGGTTCTTCAGAGGTATTGTGAGAAAACAAGCCTATAAACCCTAAATACTCTAATTTATATATACTTTGCCATTTTTGAAGCAAACTTGCTGCAGATGTCATTTTGAAAACTCTTGATCTTATGAGTAGACTTAAACAGTTGATTCCTGGTATGGAAGTGACTTTCTACAAAATACTTCAGGTAGGTTTTATTTTTTAAGTTCAAATAGAAACATTTAATCATAATTGAATATGTATTCCAAATTTTTTCCTTTTCTAGTTTTATATAATTATGCCTAGGTATGAAGTGATAAAGGCCTGTATTGGGGTGGTGGCAGCATTAAAGATAAGGGTACATATGTGAGAGATATTATGACGTTAAAAATGACAGCTTAGCAAAAGATTGGATGTGGGGGGTAAGAGTGAGGAGTCAAAAGTAGCATCTAGGTTTTGGGAGAATGGTTGTGCTCTTCATAGTACTAGAAAAGTAATGTGGGAGGGTGTGGGTTTTGGGGGAAAGTTTAGTTTTTGTACATGTCGAGTTTAAGATATCTATCAGACATCCAGTTCAAGATGTCTAATAGACAGTTGGAGATGAGAGACTAGAGATCGGGAGAAAAGTTAGAACTGATTAAATAAATTTGAGACTCTACTGTTTAGAAATGATAGTTGAACCCATGGGAACTGCTAAGAGAGTATAGTATACATGAAATAGTATAGAAGGAGAAGAGGACTCAAGACAGAACCTTGTGGGATATGGTTAAAGGACATGACTTGGATGAAGGTCCAACAAAGGAGACTGAAAAGGAATAGTTAATCAGTCACCAAACATTTAGTAAGTGTCTACTGTGTGCTAAGCACTGTGCTCTGTTCTAGGAATACGAAGAAGGGCAAAAGACAATCCCTAACCCTTGAATTCACAATCTAATAGTTAGGTATAAAGAGAAGTTGAAGAAAACAGTGTCAAGAAAACCTAAAGAGAAAAGAGTTTCAAGGTGAAAGACTATGATATCCAGTGTCAGAGGCTAGAGAGAGGTCAAGAAGAATGAGTATTGAGAAAGGCCATTAGATTTGGTGATTAAAAGGTCATTGGTAATTTTGGGAGAGAGCAGTTTCAGTGGAATGATGAGAACTCAAATCAGACTGCAGAGAGTTAAGGGATTAAGAAGAAAGGAAGTATAGAAGTATTGATTATAAAATAAATGTTTTTTTTTTAAGTGGGGCAGTGCAGGTTAAGTGACTTGCCCAGGGTCACACAGCTAGTAAGTGTCAAATGTCTGAGGCAGGATTTGAACTCAGGTACTCCTGAATCCAGGGCCGGTGCTTTATCCACTGCACCACCTAACTGCCCCGAGGTATTGATTATAGATAGCTTTCTCAAGGAGTTTAGCCAGAAAAGGGAGAAGAGATATAGGAAGATAGCTAGCAGAGGATGGATCAAATTGAGGGTTTTTTGAGGATGGGAGAAATTTGGGCATGTTTGTAGACATTAGGGAAGGAGCCACATACACAAGGAGAGGTTGGAGATAAGTGAGAGAGTAGAGATAATATATGGGCAATCTTCTGAAGAACACAGGATGGAACGGAATCATTTATAGAGGAGTTTGCTTTATCAAAGGCTACTTCTTCATGTGAAATAGTGGTGATGATGAAGAATGTGTCAGAAGGCATCTTAGTGATGAGGGAGCTCTCAGTGAACAGCTTCATTTTTTCAGTGAAATATGAGGCAAGGTTCTCATCTGAGAATATATATGGCTGGGGGGAGCCATGGGAGATTTGAAGAGGGATGAAAAGATCTGGAAAACTCACTGTTATGAGTGGAACTAGAACGTCATATTTAGGGAAGTGGAAAAGGACTGCCTTGTCACAATGAGGGTACAAGTGAGATTATGTAACATAAATTTGCAGTGGACCCATTCAGCATAGTTTTATGATTTTGTTGAACTTTATTCAGGAATGTGTGCGTAGGAGCAAAGGCAATGGATGGTGGAAGTGATCCAGGGCCAAGACACAGCAGGACAAAATCTTCAGTAATATAGGGAGGCAAGGGACTCGAGAGAAGATGACTGAGTTAAATTGGGTTAAAAGATAGGGAAGGAAGGAGAATGTAGCTATGGTAGGGATGATAGCCTAGGAAAGAAGTGAGGAGTAAAAGGATTGGAGGTAAAAGTGAGGATGAATAACTTTTAGGATTGTGCAAGGCAGAGGGAGAGATAGAAGAATGGATTGTGATCAGATAAAGGAATTATAGAGTTCAGGAACAGGGAAGCTGTGCATTTGTGGATGATGGCAAGATCAAGGTTATAATCATATCTGGGTATGTTGTCCATCCTTCATTCTTGAAGAGGACCAAAGACATCAGGAGGGTGGTGTCTTGAATTTAAGTGAGGCAGAGCTGTGCAAAGTCATCAGCCTCACTCTTCCAGAGTCATTGGGGTCCAGTGGCAAGGCATAGGTCAGAATAACTGGCAATGGCCTTGGATACAGTGGGAGACCTTGACCTTTTTTTCATCTCTGTGTGTAGCTGAAGTAGGGTGGAGGACTTGGTTGTAGGAAATGAATAAGTTGAGGAACTGGCAGGTCAGAGTGTTTGAGGGAACATCAATATGTTTGTTGAAGTTCCCTAGCATGAAGGGCCTTTAAAAGAATAATTCACAGCTTGAAAAATCAGAGTTTTAAAAATGCTTAACAGATTTTCTATCAACAGGTTTCTCTGTCTCTTCTTGGGGGGAAGGGGGTGTTGTTTTCCTTCCTCCATATTAATTTGACTTTTATCATGTGTTTTTTTTCTTGGTTTAGGATCAACGTTTGGTTACTCCTTTAGCTTTTGCCTTAACATCAGAGAACAGGGAACAAGTACAATGTGGACTTGGAATATTATTGGAAGCTGCACCACTACCAGATTTCCCTGCCATAGTGTAAATGAGTTATGGTTATTTATATTACTAACAAAAAAAAATCGATAATAACCTGAATTTCTTGTATATAAACTTTTGGGATATAATCAAAATTACATAAACATTTAAGGAAAATATTGTAAAACTCCATTAATCTAGAATACTCAAGGGGAAGGCTAATCAGTTTAAAAATATTTAGAGAGAAATCTTAAGTTTTTTATGCTTTTTAAGACTTCAAATAGTTAATTAGTGCTTAAATAAAGGCCCTGATTGATCTGTCTTCTTAGTGAAGAGAGAATGATAATGTGTACTTATTTGTATAAAAGTAGGTATAAACAGAGTGGTTCAAAAAGTGACTTTGGAAGCAGTTTGTTTTCTTAAGCAGATATAATTCACTCTAAACTTTTAACACTATTAAAAAGCTTTTGTTAGTACAAAAGTCAGCTTTAACTCACCTAACGGCAGAGTAGCTCAAATTCTGAATTAGCAAAGTCCTAATCAAGACATGTTCTCATAACAACATTGATAATTCTGGGTGTGTCTTTATATGTATATATGAATGAGAGGTGTCATAATGTATTGAATAGAGAACTGGCCTTAGAGCCACAAAGACTTAGGTTTAAGTCCTAAGTCTTAAACATATTTGCTTTGTTACCCTGTGCAAGCTTTCAGTGTTGAAAAAGAACATAATTATCTGCATTGTTGGAGTGAGTTTCCTCATCTAGGATTTACCTATACCAATCATATATATGTTGATATATATATATATATATATATATATATATATATATGCATGCATGTAATGTATGTGTATTTATGTGTGTAGGTGTGTATATGTGTGTATGCATATATGTATGTGTATGTGCACACAGAGAGGTCCAGTTTCTCTTTCTTCTGATATATAGCTATAGATATACATAAAAAAGTATTATTACTTGTTATAGTAATTCAGGGTAAACCTATTTTGAGAGTTCCCTGTGTGTCTAATTTTGATCACTTTATTTCATGCAAGTATGAGCTAATTTAATATTGAAATAATACAGTAACATTTTCTATAATAAATACAGAAAAGAACTCATAGCATAATTAAGCATGATAAAGTGAGTTCCCAAAGTCTGTAGTGTATACTAATGGGAAAAAAGAAAGATAAACAGGCAGCCACTAAGCTGCTGAAACTACAGTTGAAGATTCTAGCACAGAATTGCTTCCTTACCTCTACATAGTACTGGCCAAGTTATTGTATATATGTACTTAGATTTTTAAATTAGGTTGTTATAAATTGTAGATTATCAACATAGAAAATGTTGTTGTGGATGGGAAGGAGTTATGTTCCAGATTTGTTTGCTGAAAGAATCATAACAGGGGCAGCTAGATGGCGCAGTGGTTAAAGCACCGGCCCTGAATTCAGGAGTACCTGAGTTCAAATCCGGCCTCAGACACTTGACACTAGTTGTGTGACCCTGGGCAAGTCACTTAACCCCCATTGCCTGCAAAAAAAAAAAAAAGAATCATAACAGAAAACATTTGCAAACTTGTATTCTACAAGGTCTAGCAAAATAAGGGACAGACTACTCTGTAATCCTGCATATATGTGATTAGATTATCCTGCTTTTTGGCTTACTTTTTACATTTATTTGTTTTCCATTCAGCCTTGGTGAAAGTATTGCAGCAAACAATGCGTATAGACATCAGGAAACAGAGCATATGCCCAAAAGAATCCATGTACAGTCAGTAACTCCAACTCTTTCAGCATCTCTAAAGGGCTCAGCTTCTCACCTTTCAAATGATAGCATCCCTGGCTTAAACATTCAAGAGCTAATACAGAAACTTCAGACTGGAATGGAGGTGAATGATACTTGCTAATTATAATTGACAAAATAGAATGATCTCATATGGAAATCTCTGTTGCCAGAACTTATTTTTAAAAACCTATACTAGGTGGGGCAGCTAGATGGCGCAGTGGATAGAGCACTGGCCCTGGAGTCAGGAGTACCTGAGTTCAAATCTGGCCTCAGACACTTAACACTTACTAGCTGTGTGACACTGGGCAAGTCACTTAACCCCAATTGCCTCACTTAAAAAAAACAAAAACAAACAACAAAAAAACCCAAAAACCTATACTGGGGGGACAGCTAAGTGGCACAGTGAATAGAGCATTGGCCCTGGAGTCAGGAGGACCTGAGTTCAAATCCGGCCTCAGACACTTAACACTTACTAGCTGTGTGACCCTGGACAAGTCACTTAACCCCAATTGCCTCACTAAAAAACAAAACAAACAAAAAAATCTATACTGGGGGGGCAGCTAGGTGGCACAGTGGATAGAGCACTGGCCCTGGATTCAGGAGGACCTGAGTTCAAATCTGGCCTCAGACACTTGACACTTACTAGCTGTGTGATCCTGGGCAAGTCACTTAACCCTCATTGCCCTGCCTCTCCCCCTGCCCCCCCAAATAATAAAAACCTATACTAGGTATATGTAGAAAACCAAAAGAACTCTTACAGTTATTGATTTCATACAAAGTAGTTTCTTGTAGCAGGCAGAATAGTGGGTAACTTTTGTGTGATACCCACTTACTCAAAAAAAAAAACCCAACTAAGTTCAAATTTCCTATTTCCTGTTTTTTTCTATGTTAATGCTTACATAGATGAAGGATCAGATGTCTGATGTGAGAGTATCTGACATAATGGATGTCTATGAAATGAAATTGTCTACATTAGCAGTGAGTAATTGCCATGTTTTATTTTGAATAAATGACAGCATTTTAGTTTTGTACCGATACTCCTCTTTACAAATGAATATAACTCATATCTGTTTTTGTCTTTTATAGTCCAAAGAAAGTAGGTTACAGGATCTTTTGGAAGCAAAAACCTTAGCCCTTGCACAGGCTGATAGACTGATTACTCAGTACCGTTGTCAAAGAACCCAAGCTGAATCAGAAGTGAGTACATTTTGTAGATGTCATTCTGATGTTGAAATGAGGAAAATAAGGTAAAACAAATTTTGCTTTCTAAAAGTATGGCAAATGTTTAAAGATAAGCATAGATACGGCTTATGTGCATGAACTATTTGAATAACCTATGGAAGTCATAGAATGATCAAACCAGATAAAACTAGTATTTAAGTAATTTGGAGTTATTCCTTTTGAAGTACAGGATAGATTTACTGATTTTATAAAATGGCATTGATGACAATTCTGCTTTAGCAAATTCCATTTTCAAATAGTTCACTTAGGAAAGCTATTTTGATATACCGTGGTTTGACCTAAAGTTAACAATATTTTACTTTTCAGGTTTTGGTGAATTCCATTAAACTAAAAAGTCTTGTAGAAAAACATATTTACCATGCCCTGTCAATATATCAATCAATTGCTCAATGATAACAATACTGTTTTGATTCGGTACTTATGCTTTTATCTGTAGTGGAAGAGGAAAGCTATTTGCTGAGGACAAAGGTCTGAGAGAACGGTCTTTGTATCCCCAGAGCTTTGCACCTTATTGCAAAGGGTAGGGAAAAGATAGAATAGGGATCTAAAACAGACTATAAATATCTATCTAATGCGACTATGTTTACAGGCTGTTTTGCTAAGTGTCAGGAAAGTAGAGAAGTGGGCTAGGGTTGAAGTTAGCAAAATCTTGTGGGGGAAATAAAGTAAAAGTACTTTAGTGGTTCTGTAATCTCATCAATGTGAGTATCCCTACTACAGATGCAAGCCATCTATACCTTTTTGTCTTTTGTGACTTTTGTCCATGTCTTCCTCTAAATATTCTACAGGGGTCCATTCAGCATGATTGGGGCCTTCTAGATCTTATGACATTGTTGGCATACCACTGGAGAAGAAGGCTGTTGTTTGGTTGTCCTTTCTATTGCCTCGTGATTGACCTTTTCTAGTCATACACCTCTGATAATATCCTTTACACTGTTTTTCCTTTGCAACTCTTCCATTCATGTACTTCTCCACCACCTTTGGATTGACCTAAAATTCTTTTTCCTTGAATATTATAATATGTTAAGACTTGTAGCTCAATTTATTATCTATCTGCAGTATCTGGTTGACCAGCTCTGTGGTTATCCATTCAGCTCACATGATAGTCTGAACAAAAAGGCATTCTTTATCCAAGTGATATTTTTTTCCTGTGTGGATAATTAAGTCAATTTCTTTTGAGTGAGAATAGATTTCATTTAGGAGGCTCTGCAGTGTTGTAGAGTTTGATGTAATCAATCAGCACAGTGTCCATCAGTAAAAAAGAACATCTGGAGGACTTCATCTATATGGATTCCCTCTTATATTTGGACCCTCCTGGATATCTTCTATGACCATGGCAGCATCTTCGGTGAGCATGTCTCCCTTTTTTAAGCCATGTTTGATATTAATAATCAGTGGGTTGATGAACAGAGTTTTCTGTTACATCTTTAATAGACTCATATAATTTAGTATATGTACAAGAAACACTTTATTTTAAGAGAGCCTATGAATTCGTGTTTTGCTTGACCGCATCAAATATTTTTTTGTAGTCAAACAATAAGAACAATAAGATCTTGTATTCTTTACACATTTCATTTGGTGACTTTAAAGATATATTCTCATGTAGAAAATTATTTGTGAAAGCTTCTCTGTTTACTTTGCATAATTTAACTAAGGATGCCCTTAATTTGAGATATATGTAAATTAGTCTCAGAAATATTCTAGAGAGTTTGGAAAATTGGCACATATAGTTGTTGATCTTGCATATTTTTCCCTATAATAATATCTATCATCTCTTCCAGTATTTAGAATTATCTTCTTTTTTCAGGAATTTTGAGAATTGTTTCCTTAAAACACTCAAAATATGTTACCTCTAGTACTTCCTTTTTATAGATTTGTATATAAGCCAGTTCTTTACATCTTTATTTCCTTTAGTGCCATTTCTGCTTCCTCATATTGTACTGTGATGTTAAGAATTCAAATATAGGGGTTCCATTGTTAGTGATGAACAAGAGAATTTGTTATTTCTATTCTGTTTTTCTATTCTTTTGTCTTTTCATTATCCTTCCAATTTCATCCTTTACATGTTTCTCAAAGGCTTTGTCTTAATTGAATTTGCCAGTTATTTAGTAAATTTCTTTTTGTCTTTCATACTTTGCAGGGTTTTATGAACTTATATTCTTTTTTTTTAACTTTATTTTTAAAAATTTTGAGTTGCAAATTCTCTTCCTCCAGCATCTCCCCCTACCCATTGAAAAGGCAAGCAACATATCAGTTATACATGTGAAATCATTCAAAACATTTCCAAGTTAGCCACATTAAAAAAAGAAAAGCAAGAAAAATAAAGAAGGTAAAAAATGTGTCAGTCTGCCCTCAGAGTTCATCAGTTCTCTCTCTGGAAGTGGTTAGCATTTTTCATTGTAGGTCCTTTGGAGTTGTCTTGGATCATTTCCTTGCCCAGTGGAGCTAAATCTTTCACAACTGATGATCCTTTCAGCATTGCCATTACCATTACAATGTTCTCCTGGCTCTGTGCATTTCAGTTTGCATCAGTTCATATAAGTGTTCTCAGTTTTTTTGAAACCATCCTGCTTGTCATTTCTTATAGCACAATAGTATTCCATCACAACCATATACCACAACATGTTCAGGCATTCGCCAGTTGATGGATCTCCCCTCAATTTTCAATTCTTTGCCACCACAAAAAGAGCTGATAGATAGATAGGTCCTTTTCCCTTTTCTTTGATCTCTTGGAGATACAGACCTAGTAGTGATATTGCTGGGTCAAAGGGTATGCACAATTTTATAACCCTTTGGCCATAGTTCCAAATTGCTCTCCAGAATGACTGGGACAGTTCATAACTCCACCAACAGTTCATTAGTGTGCCAGTTTTCCCACATCCCCTTTAGCATCATCATTTTTATTTTCTGTCATGTCAGACAATCTGATAGATTCAAAGTGGTATGTCAAAATCGTTTTAATTTACAGTTCTCTAAATTAGTAATGATTTAGAGTATTTTTTTATATGATCATTGATAGCTTTGATTTCTTCTTCTGAAAACTGTTTGCCCAATTGATAAATGGTCAAAGGATACAATGATTTTTTTTTAATATATATATTGGCTCAGTTCCCTATATATTTGAAAAATGAGACCTTTGTCGGAGAAATTTTCTGTACATCTTTTTCCTCTAGTTTCCTGCTTTCTTTCCGATTTTGGCTGCATTAGTTTTGTATGTGCAAATCCTTTTTAATTTCATGTAATCATAATTATCCATTTTGCTTCCTGTGATCCTTAGTTCTTCTTCCTTTATCCATAGATCTGACAGGTAAAATTTTCCATGATATCTTATGATATCACCCTTAATTATGTATCTGTTGTGACCTTATTTTGGTATATGGTGTGAGATGCTAGTTTATGTTTTTGCCAAACTGCTTTTCAGTTTTCTCAACAATTTTTTGTCAAATGGTGAGTTCTTGACCCAGAAAGCTTGGATCTCTGGGTTTATCAAACACTAGATTATTATAGTAATTTACTACTGTGTATTGTGTACTTAATCTATTCCATTGATCCAGCACTTCAATTCTTAGCAAATGCCAGATTGTTTTGATTACCACTTTGAAATCTGGTAACTGCCTGGCTGATTTCCATCACATTTTTTTTTCATTGATTCTCTCTCTCTCTCTCTTTTTTTTTTTTTTTAGTGAAGCAATTGGGGTTAAGTGACTTGCCCAGGGTCACACAGCTAGTAAGTGTTAAGTGTCTGAGGCCAGATTTGAACCCAGGTACTCCTGACTCCAGGGCCGGTGCTCTATCCACTGCGCCACCTAGCTGCCCCATTGATTCTCTTAATAGTCTTGATCTTTTGTTCTTCCAGGTGAATTTTGTTAATATTATTTCTGGATTTATAAAGTAATTCTTTGGTAGTTGATTGGTATGACATTAAATAAGTGGATTAACTTAGGGAGAATTGTCATTTTTATTACATTGGCTTTGCTTACCCATGAAAAGTTAATATTTCTTCAGTTGTTTACATCTAAATTTATTTGTGTCAAAAGTGTTTTGTAATTATGTTTATATAGTCTCTGGATTTTTCTTGGAAGGTAAACTCCCAAATATTTTATATTGTTTGCAGTTATTTTAAATGGAATTTCTATTACTGCTCATTGTGATATTCTCTCTCTCTCTCTCTCTCTCTTTTTTTTTTTTTTGGTGAGGCAATTGGGGTTAAGTGACTTGCCCAGGGTCACACAGCTAATAAGTGTTAAGTGTCTGAGGCCAGATTTGAACTCAGGTACTCCTGACTCCAGGGCTGGTGCTCTATCCACTGCGCCACTTAGCTGCCCCAAAAAGATTTAAAAAAAAAAAAAAGAATGTTTAAACATGTTTTAAATTATGAACTGATGGTGTCCTTGGCTACCACTGTTCTCCAACTGGATTAATTAAAGGCTTGCTGGCTGAAGTGCTTCCTACAAGTCTTTTGGTCTTGTAGCAATTGATTTACATTAATTAAACTTAGGAAATGGAGATATCCTGTGTTGATGTCTATTCCTTTATTCTTTTTCCTTTTTTTTTGTTTTTATTAGTAGCTTGTTTAATTAGGCCTAGTTGGAGTTGTTTCAACAACATGCTATATCATTTCTTCTTATTCTTTATTCTTCTAACTTGGTACAATGTTTATCCTTGCTCTAATAAGTTATTAGGTGTCCTTACTGTATGTAGACAGTTGACTTAGAACAGACTTCCAGACCAATAGACTAGCAATTTCCTGATTGTTATTATATAATTAATTTCATTTTGGGGTGGGGACAATATTGTTTGTTGCTTTTCATGCCCATTTCCTCATGACTTTCTTCTTAAAGAAAGCATTCATGATATATAGGTATGAGGCTTCCACGTAATTGACAGACCTTTTACCCTCTCTCATTTCTTTTTTTTTTTTTTTTTTTTTTTTGGTGAGGCATTTAGGGTTAAGTGACTTGCCTAGGGTCACACAGCTAGTGTTAAGTATCTGAGGCCAGAATTGAGCTCAGGTCCTCCTGACTCCAGGACCAGTACTCTATCCACTGCGCCACCTAGCTGCCCCTACCCTCTCTCATTTCTTATCCCTAAATGGTTTCCAAGATATTTTTTTGCAAATCTGTAAGCTCTTCTGAACTTTCCTGTTTATTGGGAAGCTACTGCCATTCTTTCAATGGCTGGCTCCATGCTTGGAATGTGCTTTCTCCTTACTTCTGCCTCATGGAAATCCTCTCTTCTTTCAGGGTTTGGCTTAAGTGGCAGTTCTCCATATAGCCTTTCCTGATACTCCCCACTGCTAGTGTCTTTGCTCCACAACTACCTTATATTTAACTACATGTATTTATTTGGTATACATTTAATCTGTGTATAGAGATGTACATGTTGTCTCCCCTAAAAAGTGTAAACTCTTTTAGAGTATGTATTGTTACTTTTTTTTTTGGTCTTCGTATCTCCAATACTTTGTAGGTACTTAATAAATTCTTTTGAGTGATTAGTTGATATCTTTGTATTGAGATCACTTAGTGTTAAAGGATATGTTTGTTTATTTGGAAATGCTTATCACATTCCTCTTAGATATTCTCTACCTCCTTATACTCCACATTAATAATACCCATATGACTTTGTGATCTTTTCAAGGTGAGTGTTCACTTAGATGCTGCAGACCACAGCCTGCCCATCCTATGTGGTCTTTTCAAAGATAACAGTGGAAGCTGTAGGCCACCATTGCTTACCCTTTGCTCTCACCATGTGATTACCCCATCTTTTTCAGTCATATTTCTTTGGTGAAATCATTACTCCAATTCTTTGTACTTCCTTATTTCTTGTATATTTCAGCTTGCTCTTATGCCATATGCTTCCATATTGCTGTCCAAATGATTCTTAGAAGTATTATGTTAATTTACTGTAAAACAACACTCGTAAGACTATTGATATTAAAAAGATGGCTCTTCATTTTAGAACAGGAGTGTAGGATCATTAAAGAAGCTTTGTAATCTTCCAAAAGCAGTCTTGGATTTCTCTCTTATGTTTGTAGTGGCTCATAATTTGGATAGAATTTCATCCATCTTCATCCATTTGTTTTTTCCTTGGATATGGTTAGGCCAGAATCTTTTTTAGTAGTTATAGACCTCATCCAGGAGACTCTTGTGTGTTTTGGGGATTGATGTAACCAGTATGATGTCATTCATGGATAGCATCTAGAGGATCTTATTCCATCTATAAAGAATCCCTCTCCAACATGGACTCTGCCAGATATCCTCCATCAATGTGGTGAACACATTTGTCCAGCATACGTTGCCCCTGTTTTATACTTCACCTAATATTAATTATGAGAATGCTATTGAATAAAGGTTTTCTTTGCTAAATCTTTCCAATAACCCAGAATAATTTTGATTTTATGCATAAAGAGATATCTTGTTTGAAAAGATGTGACGTAGGGGCAGCTAGGTGGTGCAGTGGATAGAGCAACCGGCCCTGGAGTCAGGAGTACCTGAGTTCAAATCCAGCTTCAGGCATTTAACACTTACTAGCTGTGTGACCCTGGGCATGTTATTAAGTATCTTATATTTCACCCTCCCCCCCTTCCCCCCTTACAAGCAAAGCAGCTCATAAGAGTACATAAAATACTAGGTCTATGAAATAAAATTGTACCAGAGGTTCTTAACTTATGGTCCATAAACTTTTGGGAAAAATTGATAAATATATTTAAATATAATTGACTTTATAGTCCTATGTAGTATATTATTTTATACATTTAAAATCATCAAGAAGGGAATCCAAGAGAAAACAAAGGTAAAGGACCTCTTAGGTGAAAGCATAAGGGTTTTCATTTTGTTTTGTTGTGGGTTTTTTTTTTTATTACTTTTTTGCAGAGCAATGAAGGTTAAGTGACTTGCCCAGGGTCACACAGCTAGTAAGTGTTAAGTATCTGAGCCCAGATTTGAACTCAGGTCCTCCTGAATCTAGGACCGGTGCTTTATCCACTGCGCCACCTAGCTGCCCCCTGTTTTGTTGTGTTTTTGTTGGATTTGTTTTGGGGATCTGGGAATAATAATAATTGCCAGATCTAAAAACAATCATTATGGCCACTATCCCTCCTTCATTATTTCCTGTCATAGACAATTTAAATTTTAAAATGAAAAATGATTTTTTTCTTCTTATTATGCTAACATAACTTTGCATACTTGCCTAGACCTCATGTTGAATGTAGACTGTTTTAGAGTCTTATACTCATGTTGAATGTTTTGGTATGAAAAGCCTTCTTTAAATATAAGATTTATGTAGATTGTTTTTCTTTTAATGTTTAGTTTTAGAGACTAAGTTTAGTCCCTTTACTGTGTGTAAAATATGAAAACCAACTGTTGTCTTTGCTATTCATTCTCTGGGTCAAAAGGTATTTTTAGAAAATAAAGTCAGAGAGACCAGCAAAGCAGACTTACACAAAAAGGGACTTGAATGAGTCAGAATTGCATCTTACTTTCTGCATATCAATTGGAATTGAATGCCTAGATTTTTGTACTCCTTAATTGGTGCTTATTTTGAGAAATGTCAGCAGAATTTTCTCTCATCCTCAGTCAAAAAAAAAAAAAATGCCTGACAGAAAACAAAACCAGACGCGGACGCCTATTAGTGATGGAAAAGTTTGAGTACCATTTTTTGGAGCATAATCCACATTTTTTCATACTCAGGGCCTTTGCCCTAATCTTATTTAGCTTTTTATGAAGGGATTCTAAATTGCCAAATTTAGGAATCAGAGTCGTTAAATGGAAGAGCCAAGTCTCCACGGAGTGAATAGTATGGTATGGATAACTATGGTTTGTTTTTAAATAAATGTAGCTGTTTCCAGATAGGAACTGAACATCTTTTAGTTTACTACTTTGCACTTTTGCCAAATGTCATGACATTCAGCCAATTTTGTAAATAATACTCCGCTGGTCTTCTGCTTTAAGTTGCTCAGGATTATACTATCAAGAAAACTATAAAGCACCAAATATAGTTTTAGATCATCTATTTAAAAATGTTCCCCTCCGCCAAATTTCTAAGCATCATAGCTTATATTGAGATTTGATTTATGTGTGAAGATTTTTGAAAAGTTCATCTTGATAATAGTGACAAAAACTATGGAGAGGTTTTTTTACGTACTTAATTTAAGATATCCAGTTGCATTTTTAGAAGAAATATTTCAGATTTATCAGAAGTCACTAAGCATTTGTGACAACCTTGATTTAGGATATAATTCCATGAAGTAGATTATAAAAAATAAAATCACAAAAATATACCCGTTTTGAATCAGTGGGGGTGAATCACGCTAACACATGGCAGTGTAATAGTTTGAATTCTTGTGTTTTGTTTCAAGGCAAGGACCCTTGCTTCTATGTTGAGAGAAGTTGAGCAAAAAAATGAAGAGCTTGGAGTGTTACTGAAATCGCAGCAGGTTGAATCAGAACGGGTCCAGAGTGATATTGAGCATCTCTTTCAACATAATAGGAAGTTGCAAACTGTGGCTGAAGAACATGAAGTGCTAAAAAAATCCTATATGGAACTTATTCAGAGGTTTAATAAAATATTTCTTTATAACATCTTATATATAAAATGTAGGCTGCCCCTAGTTTAAAGGGGGCTATGTTTCTAACATTCATTTATAAGTCAGTTCATCAAAACTCAGAATTCATTTTCCCAAAGAAACAGTGTTGTTAATGGTAGTTAGGTTCCTCTATTCAGCCCACCAAAGCCTTTTTAGTTTGTAATATATCTAGTATATAACACTTTGCAGTACTTTTGGAGATGTTTAAGGAGAGATTGGCTGATGACTTGGGATGTTTTAGAGGGAATTCATCCATTGGGCACAGGAATAACATGCTATCATTCTAAAACCTAGCCACTATGTGTAACCACGTTTCTATGAGAAAATTCATTCCGAATTGAAACTGAAGTGTCAGGAACATCTCCCACCTATTGAAGTGGGATAAGGGATTAGCACTACCTCAGCTTCTGCTTAGGCAATGGAACTAGGTAATGCTGATAAATGAGCCTGGGATGAAAGTTTACTGAGACTTAGAGGAATACCTGAAAATCCCTTCCGTTCCAGCCTTGGGGTAAAATAAGAACGAGATAGGAAGGTGATCCTAGAAAACAGCAACCAGAGAAGATGGGGAATCCCCAAATATAAATCAGACCATTTGACCTGATCAGCTATACCCAATTAGGATATTTGTTCATGTGTTAAATGTGTACATAAGTTGGAGATTGCCTACATTGCATTCGTTTTCTAAAAAGTTAATCTCACTTCACTGTTAATACTCAAACCTGTGTTATAGATGTGGCATCCATTTACAACATTCCATAAATTCTAAGTCATAGAAGATAAGAGGTCACAGGAGTAATATAGATCAAGACCCTTAACTGCATCTTGAGATATTAAATTCGAAAGACTTGGATTGGTCAGTATTTAGCATAGTTCATGATCATAAATAAAGTCCATTAAAACACTTTATAAAAGCACAGCAGTTCTTTCCCCATATACATACATAAGCATTATCTTGACCCACAAAGCAACTCATCTTAAACTTCATAGCAAGTTCCTTTATAACCTTTTTAAAAAGCCCCATTTAGGGGGCAGCTAGGTAGTGCAGTGGATAGAGCACCAGCCCTGGATTCAGGAGTACCTGAGTTCAAATTCGACCTCAGACACTTGACACTTACTGTGTGACCATGGGCAAGTCACTTAACCCCCATTGCCCTAAAAAAAAAAAAAAAGCCCTATTTAGCCCAACATTAACATAGATCATCTTGTTTATCTGTGTGATATTATCAATTAGTTATATGGTGAGCCGTTTCCCTAAGGTCATTGGCAAAGATAAGGCCCAAATACAGATTTCATTTCCAGTTAGTCCTTTTGTCACTTTCCTCCATTGCTTGCTGTTATTAGTCACAATAAAAATGATAGCTAATATTTATACAGCACCTGCTAAGTACATTACAGATATTTTCTTATTTGATCCTCACAACAACCCTGGGAAGTAAATGCTATTATTATCCTCATTTTACAGATGAGGAAACTGAAGCAAACAGGGTAAGTGACTTGTCCAGGGTCACACAGCTAGTAAGTGTTTTGAGGTCGAATTTGAACCCAGGTCTTCCTGAGTCAGATGTGGCACTGTCTGTTGTGCCAAGAGGTGCCTCTTTCTTTATGGCCATTTTTCATAGTGAAAACTTTGAGTCTTAGCTTTAGTACTTTAAAGAATTTAGAGATCATGTAGGGTGACCTCATTTTACAGATGAGGACACAGTCCTGGAGGGGTCAAGTGCCTTGCCCTAGTAGTTATTGATAGAGACCTGAACTGAATCCAGGACCTGACTTAAAAGCCAGTGCTCATTCTACTATGCTATTCTGCCTTCAAGTTGAATCACTAAATTATTTTGGATATTGGGTGGGGGTATTATGAGTAGGGAAAGATCTGATTTTAGATATAATGAATTATCTTTCCCTTCTATACACATTGATTTTAAGCTTCACTGGGAGGATTAAGTGACTTGCCTAGGGTTGTATTGTCAGTATGTATCAGGGCACATTGAACCCAGTTTTTCCTGACTTTTAGGTGGCCTCTCTATGGCTATATTTCTCTTAAAAGAACTTAAAACTGCTAACAATCTTAATATACACTTGTTTTTGACATTTTTAATCAGCAAGAACTGATACTTATTTTGAAAATTCAAATGTAGCATTATACTTTAAATAATACCTATAGAAATTATAACTGGGCAGAATTTAGGTACTCTCTGAATAACAAGGAAATTTGAAGCAGAATAGGGAACAAGAAGTGTGCAATATTTCCAGAAAGGTTGTATTTTTCTCCTTCCCTTTAACATCACCTTTTCCAAAAGATGAGCATTAAGCATGAATCCCATTTATAGTCAAGGAGTTCCAAAAATTTGTCTCTAGAAGCTATTAGTGTTTCTTCCTGGATATTGAGGGTGAAAAAAAAAAAAACAGTTGAAGGGAAGAAGTCTGCAAGAGGTGAATTAATATCTTGCATTAACTCATGGAAGACAAAGCTTTATGTCCTTTAAGTAGCTTTCAGTAGCTAAGGATAAATTATTTTCTGTTTGCTTCCCTGAAAACAAAAATTGTATTGAGGCCAAACAACTTTTTAATTCTAAACTTTACTAGTTACTAAAGGCAGGAGTAGTAATCACCATTTGCAGTATTATTTTGTAATAACTTAAATTTTTTTTTTAAAGCCTCATCTTGTGGGGAAAACAAAATCAACTTATAGATTTGTGCCATGAACTTTTTTTTTCCCTTGAAAATTTACATATATCCCTGGGGAAAATGAGTTTCTATAATAAGTAGGCTCATACCTACCATGTTTCACAACATACTCCATTCTGGACAGTTTTATAAAAGGATCCAAAGTCTATCCATTTTGCTGTCATTTAAAATTGAAGTTCTCTGTTGGTGTGAATTTGGTACATGTTCAATCAAAGCTTTCCCACTTGTCTCTGTGTACTTTGGCTAAAAAACAATAAGTAGAGAGAATGCTATGCTTTATGATTTCTTTGATTTCAGCCCATCTTTTCTCTTTTCAGGAGCGAAGCTTTTGAAAGGAAGAGTAAAGATTTACAGGTCACGTGTGATTCTCTAAACAAACAAATTGAGACAGTGAAAAAAGTGAATGAATCACTCAAGCAGCAAAATGACAAGTAAGTTTTAATAGTTTTTTAAATTATTATTTTTTTACATATATTTCTCTTAAAGTTGAGTGCATTTTTTTTTTTGCAGGGCAATGAGGGTTAAGTGACTTGCCTAGGGTCACACAGCTAGTTAAGTGTCAAGTGTCTGAAGCTGGCCTTGAACTCAGGTCCTCCTGAATCCAGGGCCAGTGCTTTATCCACTGTGCCACCTAGCTGCCCCAATTTTTAAAAATTATTATTTTTTACATATTTCTCTTAAACTTGAGTGCATTTTTAAAAATAGTTTTTTTAAAAAAATTCTTATTTAACCTACTTTTTAAAAAAAGTTACTTTTTTGTTTTGTTTTTTCATTATTCATAGATATTTTATTTAATAATACTCTTATAATGTATGTCATTATTAGTATAATTATTAATATTAGTATTTTTTGTCTTCTTTTTAAAAAATTAATTATTTTTTTTCCCATTACATGTAAAGATAGTTCTCAACTTTTGTTTATACAAGCTTTCCAATTTCAGATTTTTCTCCCTCTCTCCCCCCTCCCTTAGACAGCAGGTAATCTGATAGAGGTTTTTATTTATATATATATATATATATATATAAACATAATAACATTAATCCTATTTCTGCATTAGTCATGTTATAAGAGAAAAATCAGAGCAATGATGAAAAACCTCAAAATAGAAAAAACAACAGCACCAAAAACAAAAGAAATAGTATATTTCATTCAGCATCTATACTCCACAGTTCTAAAAAAGTTACTTACTTTTAAAGAAGCTGATGTGATTTTTGTTTATTGCAACCATTTAATTTTAATCATCAAAATTGGTAGATAAACTGCTGGCCACTTGTTGACTCTTATGGTATACAGTTACGAGTTCAGGTTAATGTTCTTTCTTTTCTTTTTAGTGAGGCAATTGGGGTTAAGTGACTTGCCCAGGGTCACACAGCTAGTAAGCGTTAAGTGTCTGAGGCCAGCTTTGAACTCAGGTCCTCCTGACTCCAGGCCCGGTGCTCTATCCACTGTGCCACTTAGCTGCCCCCTTAATGTTCTTTCAATAGGACTTTACCTTAAATAGATTATTGCAAAGAAATATCTTAAACAGGAAACCATTGACTATTTGAGAATTTTTTGCAATACTTTTTTTTTTAACATTTCAGAACAATTGCTCAGTTGATGGAAACAGAAGAGCAGAGAAAAGAAATACAGAATCAGCTAGTAGAGAGAGAATGTATAATTGCAAGTAAGTAAATCTTTTTAACATAAACATTGTAGTATTAAAATTCAGAAAGAATTCATAAGTCAATACAAAGTTTCCTTAGTCTTTTGTCAAGTCGAAAAATTTATTCATCACCTTTGTTGGTCCCCCCACCCCCCCCAATAAAGTCAGGATTTATTTTATTCTACTTTTTTCTTAGCTTCCAGTTTTGTCATAGCTTTTGGTTTTGTTGATGATTTTCCATTAACATTCCACATGGTTTCTTTTTCTTTTTTTTTTTTTTGCGGGGCAGTGGGGGTTAAGTGACTTGTCCAAGGTCACACAGCTAGTAAGTGTCAAATGTGTGAGGCTGGATTTGAACTCAGGAACTCCTGAATCCAGGGCCGGTGCTTTATCCACTGTGCCACCTAGCCGCCCCCTACATGGTTTCTTTAGTGCATCTTTGTACCAATATGACAGCATATTAACAGTTGATTGAGGTCTGCCAGTACAAAAGCTGCTTTATTTGAATGTAGAAAAAAATCCAGTACTCTACATAGATATTCAAATTCAAATACAGTTACATCTACAAGCATTATTGATTGGCAGGAGATTCAAACTGCTAATTGAAGTTTTCCCTTTTCATGCAAGTTCTTCATCTGCTTTGTAGTATTCAGAGGTGCAAAGACAAAATTCCAGAGTCAAGATAAGCAAAAGTACAGATTATATGTGTATGACAACCTTTGATTTCTTAAACAGAACAACAATGATTTAAAGTATCTGAGTGTCATTAAGAATCATTTTTTAAAAGTCATTTAATCTGATCTAGGGTAGGGAAAGGAGGACTGATTTTAAGGATTAGTGAAAAAGATTTCTGCCTGTATCAGGTCAGTATCCTAATTCTATCTTTGGGGATATGAAAGTTTTTTCCTGAACTGGTGTTTAATCTGAAGCTTGAAATGTACATATTGACTTAGTTTTCCTTTAGAAAATAGGCAGAGCTTTAAAAGGGATATTTAAAAAGATTTCAGGCTAGGACAGTGTCTCCTTGATATTTGATAAAATACCGATGAGGTTTATTTCAATCAGATAAGTCAAAAGTATCACAATAGGACAGTGAGAAAATATGATTGCTTTATATGTCTAGAAAAGGAAGTGGGGTTTTGAGGTGGGCTTAGTATGCTTTCACAAAGTGGGGAAAATTCTTCAATTGTGATACTTAGCACAAAGTAACAGCAGATGGCAGTACTAGGTAACTTTTAGTTAAAACTAAATCATAGTTTGTGTAAGAAAGAACCGTGGATAAACACAGCAATTGGAAAGGGGCTTTAGAAAATAATCTGTTCACACCTCTTTACTTTAGGAATGAGGAAACCTCCCTTAAAAGGTTAAGTGACCTGCCCAAGCTAGTATAGGTAATGAATAGTAGTATTAATTCAAACTTGAGTTGTCTGACTACAGATCTGCTGCTCACACATTGCTTGCCCATTCCTTACTCTGGAAATATCGCTACCCATCTTAAACTTCTTTCTGAAATTGTCTTTTCTTCTCTCTCCCACAATTTCCCTCACCCGCAGCTTTCTACATCAAAACTTTCTAGGAATTGCCTTTATGTCATATCTTGACTGTTCTTTGTGTGAAGGAAGGTAGAGGGAAGAGATGTGGCATTAACAATGAAGTTTGGATGTGGGAGACTGGGAAGACTGAATGGAGTTGAAGTGGCTACTTTAACCTCAAGGAGAAAGTTCAGAACCAAGCTTGTCTCTGCAGTCAAAAATTAAGAGACTTGGGGGCAGCTAGGTGGTGTAGTGGATAAAACACCAGCCCTGGATTCAGGAGGACCTGAGTTCAAATCTGGCCTCAGACACTTGACACACTAGCTCTGTGACCTTGGACAAGTCACTTAACCCCCATTGCCCTGAAAGACAAGACAAAACAAAAACCAAAACACACACACAAAAATTAAGAGACTAAAACTTGGGCCATTTTTTAGTTGCTTGCAACATGTCCACTCGTTAATTATGGAATTTCAACCCTGTATTACAACAGTTACTAGACTAGGTTGAATTGTTGTAAATAAGTAAAGCTGTTTTAAAAATGAAGCCTTAATAGTTGAAGAGTCCACATTTTATGACTGAGAATGATGAATAAACTAGTTTTTTCTGCTTTCAGCATTCCATAAACCAGCTCTAACCTTCTCCATAGGATCACATCTGATTATACTGATTCTGTAGTAATAAACTTCTTGCTTGTTCTGCATGTTTATTCCAGATGTCATATTCTTTTTTTTTTTGGTGGGGAAATAAGGGTTAAGTGAGTTGCCCAGGGTCCCACAGCTAGTAGGTGTCAAGTGTCTGAGGTCAGATTTAAACTCAGGTCCTCCTGAATCCAGGGCTGGTGCCTTATCCACTGCACCACCTACCTGCAAGTACTAAACTTCTTAAGCCAGACTTATCCTTCTAGCTGTCTCTTAAACATTTATGCTTCCATGCTTGATAAGCCCATAATCACTTTTATGCATCATGATGATATCAGTGCTGAGATATCTGATCATAAAAAATTCATGTTTCTACAAATTTTTCTTAAGATTTACAACAAAAAACAAAAGTACACGAGGACAAACTGAGAGTTCTGCAAAAAGAAAAAGAAGATAGGGAAGAAACTATTGAAATTCTGAAAAAAGAATTAAATAGAACGGAGCAAGCAAGAAAAGAATTAAGCATTAAGGTAAGAATTTACTATAGTTATCATTTGTAGTCACTGGAGAAAAACTAGTGTGAAATGAGGGACTTTAGTTGAGCCATCATCATATTTCTTATTTTTTTTTGTTTTTAGTGAGGCAATTGGGGTTAAGTGACTTGCCCAGAGTCACACAGCTAGTAAGTGTTAAGTGTCTGAGGCTGGACCTGAACTCAGGTACTCCTGACTCCAGGGCTGGTGCTCTATCCACTGCGCCACCTAGCTGCCCCATCATATTTCTTTAGTAATTTGATTCTAGAAAGTGACAAAATCTTGAAATAGTTGGAATTTGCAAAAAAACATTATTTCACACAAGGAAAGCCTTTATAATATTATTAAATCAAAACTTTAATTTTTCAGTAAAATATGATATTTATAATTATTTTATATTGTACTATTTGCTCGACAAAACTGGGCTCTCTGAATCACAAAGTTAGAGGAAATAATATGAGGCAAGAAGACATCAGAAGGGCTGAAAGGCAGTTGACCACTTAGGAAAGCCCAGCTCTTATTTTGGCTCCGTATGTCACTGATAGTCCTTAATGAGTAAGGTACACATTGGTGAAGTGGTTAAAAATTAAATTCCAATACAAGTGACTTCAGCTCATGAAATTGTGTTATATGGTTCTCTTACTCTGATTGTATGTGCACTAAAAAAAAAAAATTTAAGTTGTTACAGTTACTCAAAACCCACGACTTGCTGACTCCTTATATTACCACTTATGTTAAAAAAAGGAGGCGATACCTGTTGCTTGAAGCTCTCTAACATCACTGTTAACAGTATTGTTTTCTGACCTGCCCACTACTCCAGACCTAATCAGCATGGAGTCTTGTTTCAGCTGCTGCTGCTGCTGTATTTGAACATAGCAGAGGAGCAAAGGTACAAAATTAAAGGTAGCATTTGTGGTCACAGGTGTTTTGATAATGCTTCAGTTCTACAGAATTCAATAGTAATTTATATAGTATATATTCATTTACACTTTTCAACAAAATTTTGTTTAGCATTGCTAATTATGACAGGTTTCAAATTGATATCATATGATTAAAATACCTAGCCAGCATTTAATTAGCACTTCAAGGTTTGCAAAACACTTTACAAATATCTCATTTAATCCTTACAAGAACCTTGGGAGGTAGGTGTAATTATTGTCTGCATTTTGCAGATGAGGAAACTGAAGCAGGCTAAGTTAAGTGACTTCTCCAGGGTCACACAGTTAATAAGTTTTTGAGGCTGGATTTAAACTCGGGTCTTCTGACTCCATGACTGGCACTCTTTCTGCATTACTATATAGCTGCCCTTCTCTTATGGAGCTTGTCTTCCATGTTCACGCAGACATGGCCATTCTAACATATCCATCAGGAAAAAGCATACTGAGCTGTATTTCTGTTCATCTCATAGGCTTCTTCCCTGGAGGTACAAAAGGCACAACTGGAAAGTCGTTTGGAAGAGAGAGAGACTCTGGTAAAGCAGCAGCAAGAGGAGTTAAACAAGCATTCTCACATGATAGCGATGATCCACAGCTTAAGTGGTGGAAAATTGAGTCCAGAGACAGTGAACCTCAGCCTCTAGAGCTCTGGCCAATGGCTTGTGATCTTACGGGGTGTGTGTGTGTGTGTGTGTGTGTGTGTCTGTCTGTCTGTCTGTCTGTCTGTCTGTCTGTCTGTGTCTGTGTAGGTATTTATCCCCCCCCCCCCCCAAAAAAAAAAAGGTCAGTAATGACTTTAAAATGACAAGGAAAGTTATTAACTATTTTCAGTTTAGTAAAGAACCTGATATAATCCATGTGTATAATATTTGGTTTTTTGAGTGGAACAAATTAAAACACTTCTCAGATGTTTTTATTCTTACCAAACTGAGAGGCATCATGGCATAGTGGATAGAGGACTGACCTTGGAGCTGGGAAGACCTGAGTTCAGATCCTGCTTTTGACACATATTAGCTGTGTGACCTTAGGCAAGTTACATAACTTCCCAGTGCCCTCCTATAGATGTCATAGAATATGAATTATAAACAAGTTGCTGATCTACAACTGATGAAATTCCACTGATGAAATTATGGGTTTGGAGTGAAAAAGAAATGGTTGACTTAATGGATGCAATAACTGCTATTTGAACTCAGTACTTTTATTTTCTTCACTTTCAACATTTTTTAATGCATTGCTCTAAATGTAATTTAAACATATGGCTTTATCTCTAGTCAAGGTATATAAATTTAGAATATCTTAGAACTTTAACCAACTCAAATACATTTGAACAATTCATAAATTATAACATTAGCCTAGTAATGGCTATTTTAAGACAAAAGTAATATATATATTTTTTCAACTTATATGGCACCATTGATATCTACAATATGGTACTTTGAAAAATATCATTCTATATATGTAGCTATGTTCTTGGTGAAATAGAGTTTGCATTTTATATACATATACACGCATAAATAGTTTATTACATAAAAACAAAATAGAATCACTCTTGACCAGGGTTTTGCTCAAGGCCTACGGGGAAAGGAAGCCCAAGGCATTAAGAAGAATCATTGAGCTTTAGCAGAATTTAAAGGATTAACTGGTCCAATACCCTGTACTACTCTGGATTTAACTCTTAGACTATCATACTTTTAATGCTAACATTCATAACCGTTTTTCCCATATGAGACAGGGATATAGCTAAACCATATGAGATGGTAGCCTCCTATTTCTGTAGATTTTTCAAGGACAGAGATGCCACATCATTTTTTGGTAGGCTATAGGTCTTCCATGTGCCACAACTTTTGCCATTTCTTCTTGTTGCCTTTTCATTAGATGAAGGTAAGCTTTTCATGTGTATAATATTAGTCATTTCTTATCTTCCCCTCCTCACATCTTTCCGATTTTTCTTTCTCTTGTTAGGATCCTCTGTTCTGTTTACAAAGAGACCAAAAAATAAACTCCAAATGTATGTTGGTTTTGTGTTATGATTTTCAGTTACTTCTACACCTGAAGGCAGCATCAACCAAGTCAAACATTGGTTTTAACCAAAAACAGTTTTGTCCTGTATGCGTCTTAATGCTCAGACTTCAGTTTTATAAATATTTTCTTATCAGTAATATTTTTGAACGGTTAGCTGAGTATAATATTTTTCTAAACTTTCCTCATATCTCTTTACTAAGAACTACAAACTCTTCCATGTTTTTAGTGGTTACTTGATGAAAACATTTGCAAAAAAGATTTCTAGATTGGCATGTCCCAAATAGTTTGAAAAGTATTTCCTGGCCAAAAAACAAAACAAGAAAAACCAAACCCCTCAATAATGACTTCCTTGTCAATATTTGAACTAATAACAACACAACTCCTTTTTCCTTCTAGTAATTTTGTCAGTGTGAAAGCAACTTCATTTTAGTCTTTACATCTTTTTCCAGTGTGATGTTTCTCCCTTTGGCACTTCTGACCCCTTTCTTTTGGGATGTGTGTATCAGAGGTTAAGACTCTTTAGAGAAATCTTAGTAGGGAAGAATAATGATTCAGTTTATGCTTTATGGTTCTGTTTGCTTGACTGTTGTGAAGACTTTTGTATTTTTAGAAAACAGGTTCTGTTTTGGTTAGAAGCCCTACTAAATGAAATATGTCCTCTGATTTTCCCTGGTCTTACTTTAGATACCAGAGACCAATTCTTCACGTACTCAGCTGCCAGTGTTTCTAATCAGGGTTAATGCCATGTATTACCCTTGAAAATAAATGTGTAATTATAATAATAATTAGTTTGTTAATTGTTCATTTCTGTTGTAGATAGCAGGTGGTATTTAAGTTTTGGTTTTTTTTTTTTTAAAGAACAGACCAAATCACATACAACCCTATTAGCATTTTTGTTTAATTCTTTCTTACCCCAGAGACACTAAAATCTAAACTAATTCTTAATTTGAGGTGGTTATATGTAGGCCAATATATTTTCAAGTCAGTAGGTATAGCTCTTTTAGTTACATTTTGATGTCTTGGAACTCCAACTCCTAATCAGAAAATGCAGACACCTTAGACACAGATGAAACATGGCTGACCACAGTTTATTTCAGGGAAGCCTTCTCATTTCTTTGTGGTAATTCTGAGGTTCTGTGAAATAATGTGAAAAGCAGTGGCTTACTTGGCAAACAGGGATGCATACCAGGAAAAGTTTCTTAGCCTATTCATTGACTAGATTGTGATGCTACGGCTGAATTGCTGCAGAAATCATTTTGAAGCTTTAAGCAGGCATCTAGTCCATACATGTCTTTAGGCTTTATTCCTGCCATTCTGTAGTTGGAATTCCAGGATATAAAAGGCATTGTAGAAGAGTTCCACAATATCAGAATTTAAAAACCACTGAAGTGGATCTCAGTCTTTCTCCATTCTTAGTAGTTAGAGAGGTGCAGTAATAGGGTTTTATAGTTATCAAGATACTGAGGAGTCGCTACCAGGGAATCACAGGTTCTTCACTTTTGGAAGTTTCTTTCAAAAAGTGGGTTGGGATGCAATTCAGTGATAACAAGCCTCTATTATGACTTTCAGATGTATGTTTATTTTGATGGGCTGTATGCTATCATAAATATCAAATTCACTGCCTACAAACTGAAATTTGCTTCCATTGGGAATGCCTTTTTGGTGCTCAAATCAATAGACTTAATCATATCACTTCAAAAGAATTTCATTGTGTTTTGGCAATATTTGTATGTCTCCATTAAATCTGTGATTGAAATTGTGTTTCCATCAGGCATTTTGTAGTAGTGGTGTTTATAAAACTGCTGACTTGAAGGTAGATGTTAAGTTTATAGATAATATGCCAGATAAATGGTGCTGAGATGTTGAAGAGAAAATTAAATGTTTTATAGAAAGAGAACATTTCAGAAGTTCATATCAAGTTTAATGTTCTCTTTTTAGGAAAAGTTTTATAGAACAGATTGGCTTGATCTAGCTATCTCAGTCACTGACTAGGATTTTTCCCTTTCAAGATACTTTTTACCCAACTGAATAACATCTAATTCATTCTACATTATTCCCTGGCCTCTTACTGAAATGTTTTATCTTAGCGAGAGAAGAAGAAGAGCATGATAAAGTTTCATCCCCTCACTACTTTGTTTGAATTTGAAATAGCAAAAATATAACTTAGAAAATTAGAGCTGTTGGGGGTTTTTTTTTTTTTTGGTCTCGCTGAGGTCACTGACTTTTAGCATAGTGGCCATCACACCAATGCACATACCAGAATGTTTCCATCTCTGTGATTTATCCATGTGTAGTAGATAAGTCTGTAGATCCACGTAACTACTAACATGTAGGTAAAACTTTTAGTTAAGACTTGAAAATTAAAAAAAAAAAATTTTAAATCCACCCCACAACCAAAACTAGTATTAAGAGTACAACTTTAGTTTCCTCTCTTGGGATGCATACTGGCTCAATGATTGGTAAAGTGGTCCTTTAACACCAATTAAAAGGAAAAATTGGGGGTGGTATTTCCCTCCTTGCTCACCATACCTATATGGAAAACTTCTGTACTAGCTCTGCATAATAATAGCCTGTTTCAGTAAAGAGTATCCTTTTTAAATGTTTCATCAGTTCAAATAAATTGTTTTTATGCTTGTACTAATATTTAATAAAATAATATTCCTTTATATTTAAATGTAGCTACAAAATGACTTTTTAGAATAGTAGACCTTAATCATTCTCTCTATATAATTGTATTTCTTAAAGTTATGTAAACTTTACTCTTGTTAGGATTGGTGATTAGGAAAACAATAACTCTTCATGGAAGAATTTTAATTTTTTGGGGGGTGGGGTGGGGCAATGAGGGTCAAGTGACTTGCCCAAGGTCACACAGCCAGTAAGTGTCAAGTGTCTGAGGCCAGATCTGAACTCAGGTCCTCCTGAATCCAGGGCCAGCGCCCTATCCACTGTGCCACCCAGCTGCCCCCTTAATTTATTTTTAAAAGACAAACTTGAACTGTGTTATCTACATTATAAGGATGGGTCAGAAAAAAAAGAGTAATTTGCTCTGTGTAGCTTTTTTATTTTTAAAGTAAGTGCCTATTTGGGGATTAAAACCAGTTATGACTCTTTTTTCTCTTAATGATTGGTACCATAACTTGGCGTACCTTGGTGAATTACGATAGCTAACCTGATGTCAAGTTTAACTGTATGTAATATCAGATATTTTCTTTACTATTTTATAGCCAAATAGAATTATAAAAGTAAAATACTTTGTACTGGTTAGAAAAGGAACATCCCTCTCATTTCAAACATTAATTAGGCTCAAAGTCGAAGAGTACAGGAATTTTCCAAACTTAATGGTGTCCCAAAGTATCTTCAATAACTGTTGACATCTAATTCAATTTGACCCCTCAACAAAGCTGCTATTTTATGTCAAGACTCCTGCCTGCATATTAAAATTAATGAGTATTATTTCTTGAGGTTTTTAAAAAAAATCTATTTGTACTTCATGTGCATTTCCTCAAAAATATTAAGGACAGATGACATTTTTGGCCAGAAGAGAGCATTAGTTCTCAAGCTTAAAAAATAGAATCTGTAATGAAAGGCCTTTGCCCCCAATATAGTTTAAGGTATGCTTTAAAAAATAGATTATGTAAAAACAGTGTTCAAGTAGAAAAGACAGAGATATGGAGCAATATTCTATCCAGTTACTGTACCTGGCAAAATCAAAGGCTTTAAACTTTATGTATACAAGGTACCTAGCAAACAGCACGCTTTTCAAAATATGCAAAAGATTGTAAAGGATACTTATGTATAATTTTTAAGAATTTCAGCTGCTTTAAGCTTGAAAGAAAATGCCACAGAGCTGTAGCTTTGTAATAAAATTTTGCTTATAATAAAATGACTCTTCATCCTTCCTTCCATGTTGAGAGCAGAACTACTTTTTCTTATAGCTCTCCTCCAGAAGCCTATTGAGTCATTCCTGTCAGGTGATTGGACTATCTTCTACTTTGGATTACCCTTTCCAACTCTCCCTTTTGTTAGCTTAAATAATGCAATTATCCATATATAATATTTTAAAGAATTAAGCAAAATGTAGAATTAAGTATTGGAAAGTCATCCACTGTAATTTCCTATTCAGTACAAGGACACTTTCAACAACTGTGACAGATGGTCGTCTTGTGCAAACACTTCACTAATTTTGAAGGTAGTCCATTCCATTGTTGAACAGGTCTAATTATTGGAACATTCCTCTATGCACTGAATCTTTCTCCCCCTAATTTCTATGTATTTGTTCCTAGTTCTACTCTTTAATGTAGCATAAGAAGATTTTTATTTTCCTTTGACAGCCCATTAAATAATTGAATACAGTTATCAGGCAATTTCCACTGCTCTCTGTCTTTGTAGGATCTTCAACCAGATTTTTTTTGTTGTTTCATTAATCAATGATGTATGATTTTTCATGATCCCATATGGGGTTTTCTTGGCAAAGATACTGGAGTGGTTTGCCATTTTCTTCTCCAACTCATTTTACAGATGAGGAAAATGAGGCAAACAGGGTTAAATGACTTGCACAGGGTCACACTGCTAGTTTGTGTCTGAGACCAGATTTGAAATTGGGTCCTTTTGACTCCAGGGCCAGAACTCTTATCTCCTTTGCCACCCAGCTGCCCAAGGACAACAGGTAAATTTTCCACTGCTTTCTGTCTTTTTTGCTGGATCTTCACCGGGATCATACCCATTAATTGTGGATGTTCCCAAGGGTCTATTCTAGGTCTCCCCCCCTCAACCCCCCATTTAGTAATTTCATCAGCTGCCAGGTTTCAATTCTCATTCCTATTTAGATGTACTTGTCAGCTCTCCCCTCTCTTGTAACTTCCCCACTCTCAGATGATCTACAGACATCTTAAACTCAATATGACCCAAACTAGATTGTTATCTTTTCTCCCAAACCATTCTCCCTTCCTGATCTCCCTTTTTACTGTGTAGGGTGCCACTATCCTCAGAATCTCACACTCACAACTTATTTGTCATCTTCAGCTCCTTACTCTTTCACCACCAGTAGTCAGTTTGATTAGTTGTCAGTTAACATCTTTCCTATTTATCCTCGTCTCCTCTAACACTGTCACCACCCTGTGCCAGGCCCTCTTCAGCTCATATCTGGACAGCCTGGTTGGTCTTTCATCTCTTCCCTACTCTAATCCATCCTCCACTTGGCTGTGGATTAAGTTGAGTTGAATTTAGCTGTCCAGTTGATGTTCTTAAAATGCAAGTCTGACCATATCACATTACAGGTGTCCCCTCAACACCCCGCCAATCCTCCCTTCTCCCCAAATAAGCTACAGTGATTCCTTTTTATCTCCAGCATTAAATATAAAATTCTTGGTTTGGTTTTTAAAGGACTTCATAACCTGGCCCCTACCTATCTTTCCAATCTTCTTATACTTTGTTGCTTTCCATGAACATATTCTTTGAGTTACCCTGTTTTCCAAAGAACTAAAATTTGTGCACTTCTGAGGGATCTTCAACTGAGCAGAAATGGCAGGTAGTTTTATAGATACATAGCACAAGGACTTTTGTGTAAGGGCCAATGTTTCATAAAAGTGACATTTTCAAATTATTTTGAGTTTACAAAGTAATTTAGGTTGTAGCATCACTATGTTATTAAAAACATTTTCTAGTAAGTAGCTGAATTCTTCACTGGATTTAGCAGAGAATGTGGATTCCTTCCATTATGCTATTGATATTCCAAGGGTTGTATTTCAGCTGTCATTTCTGGAATAGCAAAGTCCAGTAGTCTTTGTAGAAAGCATAAGGCTACTCTGTTTTTAAAATACAAAGGCTCTTGGTAAGACTAGGAAGAAGAAAACACTTGATTTTCAATTAAACTAGATTTTGAATTACCTGGCTGGGGCTGCCTCCTTTATACTTATTTGTATAAAATTCATTACAAAATAATAGAACATTGAGCTATAAGGGAACCTTAGAGATCAGTAGTTTAACTGCTCATTTTATAAAGGTTTAGCTGCTTTTCAAAAAATTCAGTTAGAAAGTGGTTAGGTGGCAGATTTACTCATATATTCTTTTCTGTGGATGAGTAAGATGTTACTACTTAATGATTCCTTCATATTTTATTTAAATTATTTTGAAATTCTATATAAAGTACCCTAGAAGCTTTGGAATTGAAAGCTGTTTCTATTACTTTCATTACTGTAGTGGCTTTTTATCATTTCCTCATCCAGTTCCTTTGTTCTTTTACTCTGACAAATGAAACCAACACTTTTGTCGTAGAGCAGAAAGTAAGTGTTAAGGAAATACTTTCCCAAGCAGGAATTTATGCAGCTTCCTGCAGTGAGAATTTGCATGAAAGATATTAATAGAGGTTCATTCTTTTTTAATATTTGCTAAACATTTAATCCCAAATGAAACACCCCAAGTGTAGAAAAGGAAATTTTAGTGGACAAAGCTATTCTGAATTTCCTCAGCTACTCAATACTATTCCATTAAGCTAAAGTTGTTAGTATACTATAAAGTTTATGTTTATCTCTTCCAAAGAAGCATTTCTCATCTGCCCTCTCATGTATCAGACTTTCTAATTCCTGAGCTTGTCTTCAAATTCACTGAGATGTATTCCATCATTCCTTTAGCTGCTCTGAAGAGATTATGGGGGAAAGGAATAGCAGAGGAAAGTGATAGTTTTTAATAACGAAGTAACTCATGTCTAGAATTTGGGTCTAATTTGGAGAACAGACCCATATTTCTGGTACTTCATTAGACTTAAGGACAAACAGTTTAGAGCAAACATTGTTAGGAGCTTGGTTATTAACACAGTGTATTTATTTTTAAATTGCTTCATTGAATTTAAATTTGATCTAAATAACTCTTGAGAATTCCAATGTTTGATATAAATACTTCTGTTTAGGCATATCATTATCCTCTTTTTAAAAGCCCAAGAATTTTGGTGTGATTTATCCCAAAGGAAAGATTATGCATTGTGTTTATAGAGATAATGAAAATTTGAGGAAACTTTATTTGTAATACTAAGGAGGTTTAACAAAAATATTACCAAGTTTATATAGGCTCAAGCACAGAGATAAGTAAGTAATAGATGTCTTTGTCTGGCTGGAGAAAACACTTTCAGGGAACAAACAGGCAAGGTCAGTGTGTTCCATTTATTCAGAGTGGCAGGGCTATGAACCTATTTCATACAAATAGTTACTCTGATGATTAGAATAATTGAAGTCACAACTTGAATTGTCTCTTTTCTTCAGTAACTAATCTGAATAAGAGGATCCAGATATTGGCATTATAAATCAACCCTAGCAGAGCTATAACCACATTGGAATTTGGGGGCATTGCCTTGCCTGAGGAACTGAAACCAAGGGTGCAAGTCTCTGTCCTATTCACAGAGCCAGTGAGTTAAATAGGGTATTGTTGCTGCCATCTTTCTAGAGCACAAGAAATGACTGCATTCCCACATTGGTTGCTGGGTGCTCCTCCTCCTTGAGTCAGGTCAGTTGAAAGGGCAGTTGGAGGAGAAGGACTTCTGGCTTCCTTTGTCACTTATTGTCAAATCAACATACAGTCAGCCACTCTGTAGAATCTTGGATTTTTTTGAATAAGAAGGAACCTTAGAGATTATCTCACTCCTGCGTTTTATAGTCAAGAAAACTGGGACCCAGAGAGGTTGAGTGGCTTGCCCAAAATTATATGGTTAATAAGTGGTAACACTGCCCACAATAGCTCTTTTTTACATTTTGCTTTCAGGTTTGCAAAGCACTGTGTATACACCTGCAGTAGATTCTTCTGAGAGTATTCCATGGTACTCAGGCATATAACATAATTTTGAAAATATTTTTTGGTTTAAACAGTGGCCTTTTTGTGACAGTTATTTGGGATCATTGAAAGCATAGTTTCTCTTTTTTTGTTTTTGTTTTTTGCGGGGCAATGGGGGTTAAGTGACTTGCCCAGGGTCACACAGCTAGTAAGTGTCAAGTGTCTGAGGCTGGATTTGAACTCAGCTACTCCTGAATCCAGGGCTGGTGCTTTATCCACTGTGCCACCTAGCCGCCCCCAAAAGCATAGTTTCTCAAAAGTAGTTTTTTTTAGGTTCTCCTTCTGCTTGTGTCTGTACTCAGCTTATTTTGATATGTAGCACTTCCCAGTGGACTGTGGGCTGCCCACTTAACCTCATATCATATTTGTGCAAGATTTATTTTTCATCTTCCAACGTGGGGGGCTGCACCAAACCCTTTAAGGAACCTTGGATATCATTGAGAAGACCTTGTATTCTAGGGCTTAGTGCAGTGAATGAGATGCCAACTGTAAGCAGAAACATATGGAGACTTTTACCATCAATAGGAACTTCCTTTTCTACTTAAACTTTGTTCAGGACATCCTCCATGACACTGTTGAATAGCTTTGATCATACTTCTTATTTAGCTGATAATTGAACTGTTATCTCCATCCTTCTGACATCTTGTGGGGTCTACTGTTTATAACATATGCATGGGAAACAGCTTCTTGGAGGAGAGCGTTCTACTTAAGTACATTTTAAAATGATCGATAATACACATGTGAGAATCACAGCTCTGCCCTGAGGAGAAAGCATGTGGCCTTGCATCCGGAAGTTATGTCTATAGAACCACCTGTAGTCATGTCAATCAAAGCTACCAGCCAATTAGCTTGGAACTGTGTATGTATGGATGGCCCTGCTTCCTGTTTCACAGAGGGCTTCTGGGAGAAGTGGTGGAAGATCACTCTCTTTTTGTCTGGAATTTTGGCATGGTGGCAGAACTTCACGTGGACTGCTAGGAAAAGCAAGGTTCTCTGGCTACACTGAATAGATCTAAGCTAGGATTTTCCATGCTATAAAGGATCTGTTCTCAACCTCTCTTCACTAATTTCTAATACACTTTAAATTTATTGGTAAATCTTAGCTAGTTTCTCCCCAACACTGGGGTCAGGTAAGGTAACCACACATTAGATTTTAAACATCACAGCTAGAATTTTAGGCTTTACACACAAAAAGATCTTGTGTTTTCTCTACTTCTCAATTGTGTCTGTGAATATGTAGTATTTTGTAGATGTCAGTAAAAGCCTATCCCTTTTTATATTATCAAATATGATATCTTGTATTTGTGTATAAATTGTTCTAAAAGATTTTTATAACAGTGACAAAGGCATGTAAGTCAATAGTTCTGATACTTTCTTGGTTAGTATTTTTAGTAATATTACCATCTATTCTTTCCCATTCTTTTGGAATCTTTTTGTTGATAAATTAAAAATTGGCCTTTTTGTGTCTTTAAAACCATGTTATTGGGGCAGCTAGGTGGCGCAGTGGATAGAGCACCGGCCCTGGAGTCAGGAGTACCTGAGTTCAAATCTGGCCTCAGACACTTAATACTTACTAGCTGTGTGACCCTGGGCAAGTCACTTAACCCCAATTGCCTCACTAAAAAAAAACAAAAAAACAACCATGTTATCTCCAACAGAATTTCTTTTGTCTGCATTTGGTCAGATCCAGATACTCTTTTTTTTTTTAAATAATATTTTTTTCCAATTACATGCAAAAACAATTTTCAACATCCGTCCTTTAAAACTTTGAGTTCTGAGTTCTTTCCCTCCCTCCCTCACTCCCCCTTCTTGAGATGACAAGCCATGTAATATGGGTTATATGTGTGTAGTCCTGAAAAAACGTTTCCATATATGTCATGTGAAAGAAAACAGCCAAAAAACCTCCACAAAAAATAAAGGTGATAGTATACTTTGATATGCATTCAGCACTCATGCATTCACCACAAATCCTTTGGAATTGTGTTAGCTCAGAACAGCTAAGTCATTCAAAATTGATCATTGTACAGTATTACTGTTACCATATACAGTGGTCTCATGGTTCTGCTCACTTCACTTTGCATCAGTTCGTATAAGGCTTTCCAGGTTTTTCTGAAATATACCTGTTCATCATTTCTTATAGCACAATAGTATTCCATTACAATCATATACTGTAACTTGTTCAGCCATTCCCCAGTTGATGGACATCCTCTTCAATTTCCAATTTTTTGATACCACAAAAAGAGCTACTATAAATATTTTTGTAAAAATAGGTTCTTTTTCTTTGATCTCTTTGGGATGTGGCATTAGATTTGGATTAGTAGCATTGCTGGATCGAAGGGAATGCAGTTTTATAGTCCTTTGGGCATAGTTCTAAATTGCTCTCCAGAATGGCTGAGATCCTGATTATCTTTCTGACGGTAATCTTAAGTGCCATTGCTGTTTTCTCACATAATACCAAGGCTACTGAGGCAGATGGTTTCACTATCATTGATGAAGACAAATTACCATTATCAACATTGACACATCTGTTCCATTTTGCATCTGTTTTATGCCCCTCTTTAACTATTATCCACAAGTGTTCTTGGGATAATTTGCCTTAATTGAGTCTTAGGCCATGCTTTCTGTAGGCTCATTTTGTCCTTCATTTTTTAATGTGTATAAAGTGATGTTGCTTATAATCATTCAGTAACGAATTTATGCTCTTAAATTGGTATTTTCTCTTTACTGCCATGTCTTTCTATTTGGTGATAGTGCTTTGCACTAGTTAACCTAGTCTAAGCCGTGGCTATGGACCATGTCTTTACCTTATTTGCCATTTTCCACAGTTTATAGCTCATTTAAACCAGATGAGTTGGAACTGCTATAAATATGAACCCATTGTTATCTTTACATCTTCTAATTCAATATTAGTTTGGGTATTTTCCCTAAATAGTTGATCTAATTGCATATAGATGGTTTTAAAATGACTCAGATATTGGTAACCAGTTATTGTTTGATATGCTATAAGTAAATTTCATTTTTGGAATTTTGTTTATAACTCACTATTTTTAGTACCTTTGACACTTAAAAAATGTTTATACGGGCATGGGATTTCCAGATTAGTCTAGAATCCTTTGACATTTTAAAATGATATTTGTAAGACTCCATGGCAATGCATTTTTAACAGCTCTTGTTAGGTGCATGTTATACTTAGCTAGAAGGTTGTCATTCCTATATTTCAAGCTGTGGTCCAGAAATTCAAATCTCATTCTCATTTATCATGTTCTTTACCAGCTGTTTCTTTTCCAAATCTGCCTTTCTCTACTAAAGCCTTTGCATTCAATCAGTAGCACTTATAAAGATACCATCTGTGACCTTCAGGTCTTCAGTCTCTTGCTCAAAACTTTGTGATCTTCAGCAAAACTTTTAAGGTTCCTTCTGGCTGTATCTTTTGTGCTCATGTAAATCATCAAAAATGGGTAGTAGTCTTCTGTGTTGACAGCTGTTGGGTGTATTTGTCACTTCTAAATGTACTTTCTGGAAAGACAGATTTCTCATTACCAGATCAACACATAGCTGCATTAGTACCCCGTAGCAATTTATTGGCATTTTTCCCTCTGACCCTTATATGATAATCTCCTACTTGACAGCATCTATTGATCTCCATCATCATTCCTTGGAGAACAAGAAATTGGAAAGAAAACAAGCACTTGTTTCCTCTTCAGTATGTTGTTTTTAGTTCCAAGTGTCCAGACTGTCATTTTTTTTTTATGTGATATGCTTCCATCTCCAATCCTCTTCCCACAGGTTAGCATTCCCTCTGCCTCTTCAGATCTTTATGACAATAATCCTTACCTTTGAATTTTTCTACATTTGATTTTCCTTTTTCCTCCTATTGCTTCTTCTCCTTTCCCTTTCTTCTCTTCAAAAGATTAAGCTTTCTGGGGCAGCTAGGTGGCGCAGTGGATAAAGCACCAGCCCTGGATTCAGGAGTACCTGAGTTCAAATCCAGCCTCAGACACTTGACACTTACTAGCTGTGTGACCCTGGGCAAGTCACTTAACCCCCATTGCCCTGCAAAAAACAAAAAAACAAAAAACAAACAAACAAACAAAGCCAAAAGATTAAGCTTTCAGCTGTTAAACTTTCTTCACCTACACAGAATTTGAGCACTTACCATCAAGATAATAATAGGTTTATAGCTAGGGGAGACACCAGATATTATCTAGTCTAAATGCCTTCATTTTATAGATGGAAGAACCTGAGGCTTAGAAAGAGAAATCAAGTAGCTTGCCCAAGGTAATATAGGTTAATCAGTGGCAGAAACAGGATTCAAAATAAGGTCCTATGACTTCAAATCCAGTGTTTCCTCTGAAAGAAAATTTTTTTCATAAATTACCTTGGCCAAAAAGGGTTGGGTGGAAGATAATCCTCTGGCAATGACCTTCTCCAAATTTGGACTGGCTTAGGGATATAGAAATGAAATCTAACATTCAAAGTCTTTCCAGTTTGATAAAACCTGCCAAAATGTATGTCCTACTAGAAATGGCCTTAAATATCTAGGGTCATCTCCAACCCGTGAATTAATATAAGGAGAGGATTGTAGTGGAGGGCCCAATAACCATAAACTTTTCAAGTATACTCAGCTCTGGTTTACCATAGCATTTTCCTATCAGCTGTCAACTTTACAGTCTGCTACATATTTTAAAGACCAATTCCTTTAATATAGACCAGAGCATTATGTCAAGAATTAGAACAGACTCATAGGACTTAAAGTTGGAACAGACTTTAAGGGTCATTTTGGTCATATTTAAATTCATTTAAGAATCTCTTCAATATCCCTGACATGTATTCATCCCCTGCTTCTGTGCTTCTAGCAATATGGAACTCATTACTTTATGAAGTAATCCTTTCCATTTACAGGTAGCTTCCAAGAGTTCTTTATATTGAGATGGAATTTACCTTTCTGTATCTTCAAATAATTAAACATTTATTAAGTACCAAGTAGGTACAAGGAATTGTGCCAAATTCTGGGGATATAAAGACAAAATCCAAGGAGATTATATTGCATAGAAAAGTATAATATTAGGATCTGTGAGAACAACTGCAAATACCACATAAAATTTCACAGAAGATGTGACCTGATTTCAGCTTAGAAAGTAGATATGAGAGGAGTTCATTCAGTGCATAGAGAATGGCTTCTTCAAATGTACTGAGGCAGGAGATAAAATGTCAAGTTCAGGAAATGGCTAATAGTCCAGCTTGGCTAGAATTTAGAATTAATGGAAGAGAGTAAGTAGTATGAAATAAACCTAGAAAGGTAGACGGAAACCAGATTGTGGAAAGATTTAAGGGCCAGAGTTCATACTTTGTTCTGTATGCAATAGGTAACCACTGAAGGTTTTTGGATAGGAGAGGAAGATGGTCAGACCTGTTGAGTGAAGCTTCCCACATACAGATATGTCTTGGAAACCTCAGAATAGAACTAAGTGCCCACCAATGTGGGTAAAAAAGGGTCCCTGGTTCCCATTCTTACAATACTACTCTGAAGTTTAAACTCCTCCAGGAAATAAAAATAAAGGAAAAAAAGTTGAGTTTGCTAAGAAGCAACTTTTTGCTTATTGACACTTTGTTGTTTGAATGATCCATACAGTAATGATAGAGGGAAAAATCAAGGGTTTTTACTATCCTCTAATATGCCAGAGTCTCTTGCTGCTCTTCCAGTACCAAGGGTAAGATTCCCCCAAGTGTTTGGCACTGCTTTGGTGCTGCTACAGTTCAAGCTAGATGGCAAGGTCTTAAAACTCTTGAATTTGGGAATTGTAGAGAGGTTGCCATTGCCAAGGAATTCTTCCTCTAGAAAGCTACATTTGGAAACTTGGGATCCTGTAGGTCTCCTTTTGGGCCTCATGGGTGGGAGCTCTCCCCTTGAGCAGCCATTAGTAGTTTCTGCGACGGGGGTGCGGGGAGTTGGGGCCTGGGTGGGAGGAACCCCCTAAGGTACATATCTCCTTTTAGTTCTGCTTCACCGTTGCTCCAAAAAATGGCAAATTAGGAGAAGCCTAAGTTTGCAGTAAAGAGTCCCTTTTATAGGCTCAGCATAAATGACGCAGGTCCAAACCAGAATTATCTCAGTCGGCTAGCTCACCTCCAATCATTCTCAACTGCTGGAATTCAGCCTTCCATTCTTAACAAAGTATAAATATGTCAACCAGTCCCAGCAGAGATGCTCATACTCTCTGCAGGGAGATGCAGACAAAAATAGTGTACTCTTAGAAATGGGAACTGTAATCATTAAAGGCCAACATGCTAAAAACCGAGAGAATAAACCCTATCTATGCTATGCTGCCATGTCATTTTCTTTATTAAAATTAATTTAATATGCATTTATGATTTTTTCCTTTCACTGCCCCATCATTCAGCCACTTTAAAAAGTATCTTTTTAAAATCCTCATTACAAATATACATAGTACACCAAAATACATTCTCTCGTTGGCCCAAAAATGTGTGTCTCATTCTGGCAGGAGGTGGGGGAGCATGCTTCATCTTTATTCCTGGATAATCACTATATTGATCAGAGTTCTACAGGCTTTCAAAGTTGTTTTTCTTTATAAAATTACTAAATTGTTCTCATAGTTCTGCTCACTTTTATATCAGTTTATAGAGGCCTTCCCAGTTTCCACCAAAACTGTACATTTTGTCATTTTTTATGACACAATATTCCATTACAAAATTTATATACCATTTTGTTTAGCCATTACCCAAAAGGTGGGCTTCCCTTTAGTTTCTAGTTTGGGGCTATTATGAAAAGAGCTGTTATAAATAGTTTGTGCATATAAGTCCTTTTCTTTCTTTGTAGGGTAGGCCTGGTAGTGGTTTTAGCTGTGTCAAAGGGTATATACATTCGAATTTGTAAGTTTATGTCCTTTTTAATAAAAAAAATATTTTTAAAAATATTTATTTATTTGTTTATTTTTATGGGGCAATGAGGCTTAAGTGACTTGCTCAGGGTCACACAGCTAGTCAAGTGTCTGAGGCCAGATTTGAACTCAGGTCCTCCTGAATCCAGGGCCAGTGCTTTATCCAGTGCCTCACCTAGCTGCCCTGTATTTTCAAGTAATATCAAGTGAACCTCACTCATCTGAAATGGACAGTGGTGGAGTTGGACAAACAAACACACAAGATTCAGTATAGAAATATATCAAGCTCAGCAGGAAAAGAAGAAGAGGGTAAGGAGGAGGAAGAAGGATTGATATCAGGGAAAGAAAAAGCAAAAACAAATGCCTGATTCTGAAGAGAGAGTTAAAGGGGAGAAGAAAAGAAAATGACTACACTCTATGGGTGTCTAGCTGCCTTAGGAGTCAGGTAGGTGGCTCAGTGGATTGAGTCTTGGGCCTGGAGTCAGAAAGACTTGAGTTCAAATTTGGCCTCACACACTTACTAGCTATGTGACCCTGGGCAATTCACTTAACCTCTGTTTCCCTTAATCCACTGGAGAAGCAAATGGCAAACCACTCCAGTATCTTTGACAAGAAAACCCCAGAGACAGTCCAGTCCAAGAGGTTACAAAGAGTCAGACATGACTGAAGGACAAAAGGTGAGTGCCTCAGGTTGTCTCTGAAACAATAGGGAAATGATTGAATAAATTGTCAGTCATTTGGCATTTAAATATAGACTCTGTGCCAAGCATTGTGCTGAGAGTGCTGAGGATAGGAAGAAAGGGAAAAACAAAAAACCATCCCTGCTCTCAAGAAGTCCATGGTCTAATCAGGGAGAAAATGTACACGCAAGAAAAATCGGGGGTAACCCAAAGGGAAGGCAGTAAAACTAAGAAGGATGAGGATGCAGGAGGTGAGATTTGATCTGAAACTTAGAGGAATCCAGGAGGTGGAGGTGAGTGGCGAGAGTGTGACATTGCAGACACAGGGCACAGCTACTGGACATTCTGAGCTGAGACAAGGGAGTGTCATGTTCAAGGAATAACGTGGAGGACCAGTGTTACTGAATCACAGAATATGTGGAAGGGAGGAAGGTATAAGAAGGCTGGAAAAGTAGAAAAGAACCAGGTTATGGAATTTTATTTTGTTGTAATAATTGGAGAAAGGTAATCTCAGGGAATCTGGCATAGTATGAAGTGTGAAGGCAGCAGAATCGTGAGAACAAGTTATTCAAGGTCAAGGAAAAAATAACCTTGAAAGAACTCTGGTCAGTACAATGACCATGTCTCTTTCCAGAGGACCTTTGACAGAGAGGTGATGAACACAAGATACAGAGAGAGATACTTTTTTTTTTGATCCAGATGTATAGATTTGTTTTGCTTGATTGACTACAGATTTATTACAAGGATTTTTTTTTTTTTAGGAAATTTCTTTCTCTAGGTTGGTAATTGGGGATGTAGAGGGAGGTCCAGAAGTAGGTAGAATTAGGGCAACCATGTGGTAGAGTGGATAGAGCACTGGGCCTGGAGTCAAGAAGACCCGAGTTCAAATTAGCTTCAAACACTTGCTAGCCATGTGTCCCTGGGCAAGTCATTTAATCTCTGTATGCCTTAATTTTCTCAAATATAAAATAGCAATAATGTCACTTATTTCCCAAGGTTTTTTTGTGAGGATCAAATAATATAATATAAAGCACTCTAATCTAACAACACTTGCCACTTAATGTAAAAATCAGCATTCCTTTCCCTTAAAAAAATTAGAGCCAGTAAAAACATTGAAGAAAAGTAAATTAAATGTTTGTTGTTTCAGTCATTTCAGTCATGTGCAACTCTCTATGACCCCATTTGGGGTTTTGGCAAAGATAACTAGAATAGTTTGTCATTTCCTTTTCCAGCTTATTTTATAGATGAAGAACTAAGGCAAACAGGGTTAAGTTCTCAGAGTCACACAGCTAGGAAGTGTCTGAGGCTGGATTTGAACTCAGGAAGATGAGTCTTCCTTGATGTCAGGTCCAGCACTCTATCCACTGTGCCACCTAGCTGCCTCAAATTGAAATGTAATTGTTGAAAATTTTAAATGGCTATCTAAAACCATTCTTCAGTTACTTAATTTTTTAAAATGTGCTTTTTTTGGGGGAAACTAGCTTATATTGTACTTTAAAAAAACTTTGATGTTGAAAAGTATAATAGATATGTTACTTTTAATGTCCACAGAAGACTGCTTAAGTTTAAGTTCGAATAATTCATATTCAAATGCAGTAAGAAGCACGATGCCATAACTTATTTGTGTAATGAACAGTGCTGACTGGTGTGGTAAAACATGCCTGAGTCTTGATTTAACATGCACTGATACAAATGTGACCTCATTTTCACACATCATATTAAGTAATCACTTGGTTGCATTCACTTTCCAAGCAGATTTCACCATATTAGTTTCCCTTTAGTTGACTTTGATCTTAATTTTTTTTTCTTCTTCTTGAAAAAAGTAGATGTACTTCTGTAGAATTTGGACCATTGCTTCACATTCCCTAACCCCAAGGCATCATGCCTTGGGTGCCCTTAGAGTATTCAAAATTCCAGGATAAGTAGTTTAAATCTTATCATAGACACAGGGATTCACTAGTGCCTGTTGTTATAGCACCAGCTTGAGACTCTAAGGAACAGGTTTGAAACTAGACTCTGGTTGGGTGCTCCTGTAATCCCTGCTCCTGAGAAGGCTGAAACTGGGGAATCCCTTAAGCTTGGGGATTCTAACCTACTGTGGGTTAAATCAATCAGGTGTCTACACTAACGAGTCTGACACCAATATGGCAAGTCCCCTGGGAGTGAGGGGGAAGGAGGTGCACTGGGCTTCATAAAAAGGGTCAGGCTGGTACAGATTAGAAATGGCATGTCAAAGCTGTTTTGATCAATAGTAGGATCAAGCCCATGAGTAGCTGCTGCAATTCCAGCCAGGGTGAGATTTGGAGACAAAGAAAGAAAAAAGGAAAGAAAAAGGGAGAGAGAAAAAAACAACTAGACTTGGCTATTATCTCAGTAGTTGACTTTGAACAAGGCTTTGAAGCTAAGACTTTTACTTATACAGTGACTTCTAAGGTCCTTTCCTACTCTAAATAAACATTCTGATCTTTAAACTGAGAGACTTGGGTGTTCCTAACAATAACAGTTACAATATAAGGAGGAAACGTGATTTCATCAGCTAGGAAATTAGTCCTAGGGAGTATTTCTATGTGCCTGAGGTCCATAGAAACTGATTTGCTTACCCAAGGTCACAGAGCCAGCGTCAGGGTCAGTCTCTAGGATTTTTGATTCTTAGGCTACAAATTATATATAATACACAATAATAGCTATACTAATACTATACAATTACCTATGTGAGCAACCATAGTATCTAATGGAAAATTAGTTTTCACCTCAGAGCAAAGCTTCAGGTCCTTTAGACTGATGAAGTAAAGAAAGCATAGGTGACAAACCACCTGGCTTTAACATCCATTTGGATGACCCTGAAGATAGCTACCCCTTCATATTTTCTTGTTTTCCTGGACATGAGAATCATCGAAGTCCACTCAGTGTCAGCTAACATTAAGAACCCCTTGAGGTGAAGAGTTGGGTAGAGCCCCAAATGGTAAAACCACTATTTAAGGAGGGGCCTCAGCATAGACCTCTCATTTCCTACCTGCCTGCTCTAATTTGGGATTCCTCTGATTGCACGGTATCCCTGGGTCCTTCCCCCCACTCTCCTGCTCTTCAGTTTACATTTGTAAACATTCTTTTTCCCCATTGAGGACAGGGTCTGGCTTTTGTGTTTTACATGTTTGTATCCTCAGTGCTTAGCACAGTGCCTGGCACATCATAGGCACTTAATAAATGCTTATTATTAACAAAGGCAGGCATAAAGCAAAATTCTGAGTTAGTCCTTGGCTTCCAGGTAGAAGATAAGATGAGATGTAGAGACTGTTAAAGATCCAAAGATATTCCAAAATCTAGTTCAGGAGAGAGTAATGCCAGAACAATTATAAGCAGATACTTCAAAGGAAAAAAAAACTCACCATGAATTTTTGATGAAGACTGCATGAATACCAAGAAGAAATGAAGCAAGAAATTTTAAAAAATGAAATAAAAACAATGGGGGAGAGATTTGGAAGAATAAATAGTATAGAGGAGAAAGTGGTGCACCAAACCAAAGTAATGGACTCCATGAAAATTAGCATAGATCAAATAGAAATAATAGAATAAAATCAAAAGAAAAAAAATAGAAGTGATGTCCTTGTTGGTCCATGAACAAGACACTCCCTTTTTTGGCGTTTTCTCTGGCTGTCCCCCATGCCTGGAATGCTCTTCCCATTCATCTTCACCTTCCAGTTTGCCTGGTTTACTTCAAGTCCCAGCTGAAATCTTACATTTTACAGGAAGCCATTTTCACTCTCACTGAATTCCAGTGCCTTCCCTCAGCTAATGATATCCTACTTATCCTGTATATATTGTCTCCCCCATTAGACTGTGAACTCCTTGAGGGCAGGAATTGTTTTGCCTTTTTTTTTTTTATCCCCATGCTTAGCGCAGTGCCTGGCACATAGTAAATGCTTAATAAGTGCCTAGTGACTGACTAGAAAAAAAAAAAAGTAAAATAACTGATAGCAAAAACAACTGACCTAGATATGTTAAGTGGAGAAAACTTAAGAATCATTGGTCTCCCTGAAAAGTGGACACTATATTTCCAGAAAGCATAAATAAAACCCACTGAGATCTATTGGAACCAGAGGTCAGAGTAAAGCTAGAATCTACTGATTGATCACCTTCAGAAAGAAATTGAAAAGGGAAAAGTCCCAGGAATCTTATAGCCAAATCCAGAGTTACCATATCAAAGAAAAATAAAATTCTTTAGGTATTCAGAAAAGAGTTCAAGTACCAAGGAACTATGGTAAGAATGAAATAAAACAGGAGATATCTTGGAATAAAATATTCTAAAAGGTAAAAGATATAGGTTTACAACCAAGAATAACATTGTACAATGCTGAGTATAATCTTACAAAGAAAAAAAGGGATCTTCAGTGGAATAGAGGACTTTCAGGCATTTCTGATGAAAAGACTAAAGTTGAATAGGAAGAGAAGGAGAAGGAATAAGCACTTATAAGTGATTATAGAACACCAACTATGTGTCAGGCCTTGTGTACTTTTTACAAATATTTATCTTATTTCATCCTTGCAACAACCCTGCCAAACAAGTGCTATTAACTTTGCTTTTTTATTGTGTCTTTTTCAGTTGTGACCAACTGTTTGTGACCCCATTTGGAGTTTTCTTGTCAGAGATACTGAAGTAGTTTGCCATTTCCTTCTCTAGCTCATTTTATAGATGAGGAAAATGAGTAAAAAATGATTAAGTAACTTGGCCAGGGTCACACAGCTAGTAAGTGCTTGAGGCTGGATTTGAACTCAATGAGTCTTCCTGGAATGAATCTTCTCGACTTTGGACCTGGCATGCTAACCACTGTGCCACCTCATTGTCCAACTTTGTTATTAGAGTCTTTGAAATAAAAACATAAGAAGGGAAAACCAGAAAGGTAAATTTATTTAACCCATGGGAAGAATCTTTTAAATGCTTCTAACACTAATAATCTAATGGGGAAGAAGAAACAAGTATCTCTTAATGTTTTCACCAGGTTTTAGTGAAGAAGTTGAAACAAAAAAAACCAGAGGTCCTGGGAGTGAAGTTGGTTCTGTTCTAAATGTTTGAAGGGGGAAAGAGAAAGGAGGGCAGAGGCAATAAACTTGTACAGAAAGGAGGAAGAATGGGATGGAACTTGCTTTTTCTTATGTAAGAAAGTATACAAATATGGAAGAAGGGATGGTAGCAGGCATAAGATGAAACTTTTATTTGAATTGGACAGAGGAGGATTGAACACAGAGAAAGGATTTGGTATAGAAATAGATCAAACTGTGGGGTGGGGGTGGGGGAGGAATGGCAATAAGTTAATGCCCAGGAGGGAAAATGTTTGTCTTGAAAGCAAAATAAATTTCCTGATCCTTAAACAAAGATTAAAAGAGGGGGGGAGGGGAAGAGAAAGCCCCCCTCCCCTGCAAAAAAAAAAAAAGAATCCAAAGGGAATACATACCAGAAAAAGGTTGAACAAATTGTAGTATATGAATATTATTATTGCACTATAAGAAATGCTGAAAGAAATTTCAGAGAATCCTGGACAATATCAGCTGATGCAGAGTGAAGTGAAAAGAACCAGGAGAACACTTTATACAAGGATAACAACATTATAAAGAAGTAGAACTTTGAAAGGGTCATGAAGTCTGATTAATGCAATGATGAGCCACATCTCAAGAGGAAGCAGTTATCTATCTTTTGACAAAGAGGTGATGAAGTCAAGATAGAGAAAGACATGGGACATGGCCAAAGTAGGAAGTCAAATAAAATACTTATGAGAAACAAGATTTTGGGTAAGTAAGAATCAATTTATCAATCACCCCTAGTAAGAGATTGACAAAAATGGTTCTTTATCCTCTTGTCCAAAGAGGCCATACAGCTACTTCTTTAGGATTTTATACCTTTGGACAAGGGGTGGTCCATTAAATATCAATCAAATATAATTGGATAATGTTATTGGAGGTAGGCTATATTAAAATAAAGGGCTGAGTATCTCTTGGAGAGGCAAAGTATCTCTACATATAACATCATCAATTCAAAGAATGTAACTCTCACCCAAACTGTGTGAACACAATAGCTTCTACCCAGGTGGAGTCTTGAACAAGAAAGGGAATCCAAATCTCATCAGTAAAAAAAAAAAAAAAATAAAGGCTAAAGTCAGGACTTAGCAAGAAGAGGGGGAAGATCTAAATCTCCCTAAGATAGTTGTAATTAATAACAGTTTTTCACAATTGTTTTCCTTAACTGTGTTTATTTGTTTCAAGGTTTGTTTGTCCCCCCCCCCCCCATTACAAATTGGAAGGAAGGGTTAGCAATAGTGATGGAAAAAAGAAAAAAAGAGTGTCATTGAAACATTTATTAAAACGTGGAAGAAAACAGAAGAAATGTCAAAGGGAAACATAAGCAAACAGAGCAGTTTTGAAAAAGAATTGAATTAATTATATACATATATGTATATATATTTTAATATATAAATATAAAGCAGATTCATGGAGATTCCTGGTTTCCTATAAAATCTTCTTTTGAGGTTATGCTATGTAAATGAAAATGTTCTTTTTAAATTTAAGGGCAGGATAAAAAAGATAATAAAATAAATAATTCTAAATTTTTTTTTTTTGATGAGGCAATTGGGGTTAAGTGACTTGCCCAGGGTCACACAGCTAGTAAGTGTTAGGTGTCTGAGGCTGGATTTGAACTCACATCCTCCTGACTCCAGGGCTGATGCTCTATCTACTGTACCACCTAGCTGCTCCATATTCTAAATTTTTTAAAAAGAATCCACTCTTGCCTTTTAGCCTATGATGTTGTTTCACTTCCAAGATGTCCAATGAGGAAGGAACTCCTTATTTCTTCTTTTGAATTCTCCCTAGTGCTCTACTCATACTGTTGGCACTATTTCTTGTCAAGCCTTTCTGCAGAATTTGTCATACTAAGGGAATTTTTGAAATGATCATTGCTATGGCCCAAGTTTTAAATTAAAATATTTTATTCTGGGGCAGCTAGGTGGTGCAGTGGGTCTCTAGAGCACCGGCCCTAGAGTCAGGAGTACCTGAGTTCAAATCCGGCCTCAGACACTTAACACTTACTAGCTGTGTGACCCTGGGCAAGTCACTTAACCCCAATTGCCTCACTAAAAAAAATTTTTAAAATTTAAAAAAATTTAAAAATATTTTATTCTATTATTCCCATAAACCATTAAACTGTCAATGAAGTTCCAATATTTCAGTGAAAAATAAAAATATCTGGCATATCAAGATTTGAAATTTGCAAAGTGCTTTATACACATTACCTCATTTCATTCTCACTCTGGGAGGTAGACACTAATATCCCATTTTACAGATGATAAAACTGCTGAGAGAGGTAAATATTCAGGGTAACACAGCTACCACATAGCAAGAAAGGTTTTAAGCCAGCTTTCTTTCCACTATGCCTTGCTGTTTCTGAATGAACCAAGACAATGAGCAAGACAATAAAAAATATGTGCAAGTCACACAAGATAAAGATCCAAACACTTGTAGATGACTTAGACTATTGATAGTTTATACTTGTGAATTATAAATGCTTCCCTTTTTAAAAAAAAATTTGAATTATTAAATTATTAAAAGTCTGACATTAGATTTGGACTCAGGGCTTCCTGAGTCTAAGTCCGGCACTGTATCCTCTGTGCTACTTATCTGCCCATAAATTATAAATGCTTTATTAAAAAATTGGAATATGCCTGAGCATGCAAATATTTGCCAACTTTGTCCCCCCCAAAAAAGAAATTGATTATATACCAAAGAAGAGAAAATAAATGTTTATGAGCATGGGAATAATTCCTGATTCAATTGCTTGTAAATAATTAAATTATTTACATATGGATAGGATCAAACCCAACACTAAATCAGAAGAAATGATAAAAATGAGTACACAATGCATTTTGTTAACAATAATTCCAACACAATTAATTCAAATAAGCTATTAATGCTGTAAGGGCCTAAAATTCTAGTTATGATGTCTAAAATCTAATGAGTGGTCGCCTTAAATTAGAAAACCGTATAGCACCAATCTTTGGGCATTAAGTATTTATTGAAGTATATTGGGGTAAGTAAAGAGAAACACGTGGATCAAGTATGAAATTTGTTTGCTCTCCCTATCCTGCTTTTCTCTTGCTCCCCTGTTGAAGTTTCCCAAAGAAAAAACCTCTTCTCCCCGGGGCTTCTCCCAGAAACCTCTTGTGAAACAGGAAACAGGGCCATACACACACACACACACACACACACACACACACACACACACACACACACACACCTCCAAGCTAATTGGCTGGTAGCTCTGATTGACAGGTCCCACAGGTGGTTCTATAGATGTAAATTCCAGACGCCAGGCAACTTCCGGACGCTGGGTAACTTCTGGACAGTAAAGTCACATGGTTTCTAAATCACATGCTTTCTCCTCATGGCAGAGCTTCTCTGCAATATCTCCCCCAGCAGGGGGTGTCATTCCAATTCTCACAATGCTGAACCCTCTATCCCAGTGCCTCATTATGTATTGGTAATCCTGGATTTTCAAAGACCAGTGGAGTACAAGTTCTAGCAGCTAGAAAGGCCTCAAATATGGGCCCAGTGATGTATTATATCTCTGGCATCTAAGATCCAGCTTAGCTAAATTTGGATAAATCTATCATCAGTTTGGTCTAGAGTGGTAAATTTTTCAGCAAATTCTTCATGACTGCCCTATTAAGTCATACAGGTGGTTTTAATCTATATAATGCCTGGTATGTTACTCTGCACTAATGTTAATAATAAATATTACATTAATAGTAAGAATTATTAATACATTTGTTGAATGGAATAAAGCCATCAGGTGAGAGAGATCATCCATGAAGGGGCAAAGAGAAAAGAGATGAGTAGTGGTAATTGGTTATTCTCTGCTTAGGAGTTGTCATTTGTCAACCTAATAACAATAGATAGGTTTGTTCTTTCTGGGGCAGGTGTCCAAGACATAATAGAGAACCTCTCGACATTTATCAGAATCATTGACAGCTATCCCCTTTGGGGATTCCTGTGAGCGTAAATTACACTACCAGGAGGAAACTAAAAAATATTACCAATGATTGGTCTTGGGTAAGAAACCAAAGACCAGAGGAACACAGGTTGTATTTTTCCTTGCTATTTTCTATTGAAGGTAAAGGATTCTGAAGAGAAAAATTAATCAGGAAATGAAAAGCTGGCTCAGAAGGTGGCGGCCTAGCATGGGATTTGGTTTTCTGGATCATGGCTTAAGGTATAGGGTTGACAGATTCTTGGCCAGAGATAGAATACAACTAATAAAGGCTGACAAGAATGTATTTACCAGGTGCCTTACAAATCTAATCAAAGAGCTTTAAGCTAAAAAGGATGGGATAAGAAGGCTAGGACTGTATGTCCAAAGTTAAATTCTATAGGGAAGAACTTCAAAGAAGGAAGAATAGTAGCTGAGATACCCAGTAAATAATACACTGGATATAAAACCCAAGAAAGGAGTCAGTAGTAAAATCTATGGCTTCCAGTGTCTATAAACAAACATCCAAAGTTTAGAAAACAAAGAAGACCATCTAGAGACCACAACTTAAAGAGGCACATTTGACTCCCCCCCCACCCCCCTCCCCCCTCCCCCCATAGGTGCCACTGAGAGTTGGTGGGATAAAACAAATAGTTGGATCATGGATCTGAATGAGTGTAATTTATTCAAAAGAAACATTATTGGGGCAGCTAGGTGGCGCAGTGGATAGAGCACCAACCCTGGAGTCAGGAGTACCTGAGTTCAAATCTGGCCTCAGACACTTAACACTTATTAGCTGTGTGACCCTGGGCAAGTCACTTAACCCCAGTTGCCTTGCTAAAAAAAAAAAAAAAAAAGAAACATTATTGCTGAAAGGTGAGGAAATGGGGAACATTGTATATTAAGAAGGTATATTCATTTGAGGAAATCCAGAACCAGAGGGAGGAAACATGAGAGAGAGTATTTGAGTGAAGGCCAAAAGAGGGAGAGTTGCATTAGGGAATTTCAATTATCCAGACAGCCATTAGAGCCTTTCTCATTCTCATTCTCTCTCTCTCTCTCTCTCTCTCTCTCTCTCTCTCTCTCTCTCTCTCTCTCTCTCTCTCTCTCTCTCTCTCCTCTCTCTTTCTTTCTCTCTCCCCCCTCTCTCTGCCCCCTCACTCCCTCTCAGATTGTATGTGTGTGTAAATGTTGCATAGTTTTATAAAAATACTGTTAAGAATGTGAAATCTCTGAAACTGAGCCTGATAAGGAAAGGTATGGATAACAAAAAGGGATGATTTCAATATATTGGCAGAAAAAGAAAGATCAAAGACAGGATAGGGGTCTTTGCTTGGAGTGGTTAGGATAATAAGACTTGACAATAAAAAGAAGGCAGAGTTGTTTAATTTTTAATTTTATTTTATTTCTATTTTCCCTGTAAGGAGAATGTTTATTACACTGGAAATGACAGAACAAAAAGGACTAGCATGGCATTAATATTGTTCTCGTTTTGTTGATTAATTGTGTCTAACTCTTCATGTCCCCATTTGGGGTTTTCTTGGCAAAGATACTGGAGTGGTTTGCCAGTTCTTTCTTCAGCTTATGACAACCTCAGTTCTAATTTGACCCCTGACATGGACTAGCAGTGTGACCCTGGACAAGTCACTTAATCCTCTTTGCCTTAGTTTCCTCATCTGTAAAATGATCAGAAGAAGGAACTGGCAAACCACGATCTTTGCCAAGAAAACCCCAAATGAGGTCACAAAGAGTTAGATGGAACTGAAAATGATACAAAAAAAGCAAAGTTAATAGCACCTACTTGGCAGTTATGAGGATCAAATGAGATAAGTATTTGTAAAAAGTACACAGGGACTGACACAGAGTAGGTGTTCTATAATTTCTTATAGACACTTATTCCTTTCCCTTTTCTTCCTAATCAGCTCTACTCTTTTCATCAGAAATGCCTGAAACGCCTCTATTCCATTGAAGATCCTTTTTTTTTCCTCTGTAAGATTATACTCAGCATTTTATAATGCTATTCTTGGTCACAAAGAGTCAGACATGACTGAAACGACCCAACAACAGCAAATTAGAATATAAGTTTCTCCTCAAGGGCAAGGACTTTCTTTCTTTTTGCTTGTATTTGTATTCTCTTTGCTTAGCCCAGTGCTTGGAACAAAGTAAATACTTAACAAAATGTTGACTGACCTGACTGTTCTAAGAAAAGGATCTGTGGGGTTTAGTGGACTATAAAGTCAATATCAGAAATGTGATGTGGCGGCTGAACAAATGAGTGTAATTTTGGGCTGCATCAGAAGGGACAAAGCTTCCAAGGATAGGTCAGTGATAATTCCACTGCACCCTGCCCTCCTCCAACCTCATCTTAAGTATTCTATTCAGTTCTGGCAACACAATTTAAGAAGAACATGGATGAGCTGGAGAGTGTCCAGGTGAAAGCGATCAGGATGATGATGGATCTTGAGTCTCTGATATATGACATTCAGCTGAAGGAACTGGAGGTGTTAAGCCTGGAGAAAAGATTTGGGGAGACATAATTGTTGTGTTTAAGTGTTCTGATATGGGGGAGGAATTTAACTTGTTCTGTTTGATCCCAGAGTTTAGAACCAGAAGGAATAGGTGGAAATGACAAGGAGGACAAATGTAGGTCTTGGCTGTCAGGAGAAACTTCCCAATAATAAAGCTTTCCAAAAGTGGAATGGCTTTTTCCAGGGAGTTGGTTGGCTCTGCCACCTTCAAGCTCTTTTTTTTTTTTTTTTTTTTTTTGCGGGGCAATGGGGGTTAAGTGACTTGCCCAGGGTCACACAGCTAGTAAGTGTCTGAGGTTGGATTTGAACTCAGGTACTCCTGAATCCAGGGCCGGTGCTTTATCCACTTCACCACCTAGCCGCCCCCCACCTTCAAGCTCTTTAAGGAAAGCCACTTTGTTGGGAATTTTAAGGTAGGGCTTCTTTCACATACGCTTGCACTAGAGGGCTGCTCAGGTTCCTTCCAATTCTAAAATTCTGTCATTCTCTGGATTCAGTGAAGCATGGGACTGTTTTGTGCCTCAAAGGCAGACATCTCTAACCTTTACTCCCACACCCCTGTTCTCCAAGGGAGACTTTAATTCCTGCCAGGAGGAGAAGTAGGAGGTTGGGACCAGAAAGAAGCTTGGTCATTCTGCTCTCCTCAGAGAGACTCAGTCTAGAGGATATGGTTTTTGGTTTCAAGCTAAACTTAAAAAAAATTTTTTTTTTAAATTTTTTTTTATGTTTTAGTGAGGCAGTTGGGGTTAAATGACTTTCCCAGGGTCACACAGCTAGTAAGTGTTAAGTGTCTGAGGCTGGATTTGAACTGAGGTCCTCCTGAATCCAGGGCCGGTACTCTATCCTCTCTGCCACCTAGGTGCCCTTCAAGCTAAACTTCTGATTGCTAGTCATTAATGGGGAAAGGAGGAGTCAAGCTTTATATCCAAGGCTTGACTCCCTTCCTACTAAATACCAGTTCCACAATGAATACACATAGAAAATAGCAAAGAAACCCATTTATCCAATTTGATAGCAAAGCAGAAATCAGAGAAAGAATACATAGCAGACAGTGGATAAAGTGGATAAAGCACTGGCTCAGGAGGACGTGAGTTCAAATCTGGTTTCAGACATTTAACACTTACTAGCTGTGTGACCCTGGGAAAGTCACTTAACCCCAACTGCCTCACCAAAAAAAAAAAAAAAAGAATACATAGCAGAAGATATGCCAGAAAATACAAAGTGAAGGAGCTCTCCCATTCAGAGTGAGTTAACACAGCTCAACCAAGAGAGAGTCCCATATTTCATCCAAGGGGAAATACCCCCAAGTCTCTAGTGTAGCAAACCGGGGATAGGGACATGATGGAGACTGCCGGCTCCTCTCATGTTGGCTTCTTCTCAGTCTTATTTTTCCTTCAGGAATCTGAAGTGAGGCCGGCATCAGCCAGAAGCTCCCAAAGCTTTTAAGATATTCAAGTCAAGAGACTGATGAGATTGGAGCTTTCTCCTGCTCTCACCAACTCTGCCCTGCCAGCAGTGTCCAAAGTGACTGCAGAGGCTGATGAGACTGTACAGGACGGGCAGTTTCAACCAATGGGCTGTATTCCAAAATTTCTTATTTGTTTGTTGATTGGAATTTGAAATGAATCTCGGAAAAAGTCTGAAGAGAGAAGAGCTCTCCTCTCTCCTGCTCTTGCCAACCTGACCCACCTCTCACACAGGTGTGGAGAATTGATCTCACCAATGAGAAAAGAGTCTCAGACCAATGGACTTTATTTAGGACTTGGGTTACCTCAGGTAGGACAATCACTGGAGCCCATAGAAGTGTGGAGGGAGGAATTTACATTAGCAGAAGGTCCAAAGTCCACCACAGCTCTTCATTCCAGTCCTGCCTCCTGAAGGACCTTCTCTCGGTTGTCCCTCTCCCTTCTACTTCACTTCTGATTTCAATTTAGGGAGTCCCTGGTCTACTGCCAACAAGTGGAGGCTAGTGGGTGGGAGTCTTTTCCACTGCAAAGTTCAGGTGAAATCGTAGATAATCTCAGAATCTCCAAATTGGAATAGGGATCATAGGCACTGTAGCTAGGACCTTTAGAGTCCCTTAGTCCCAAGTCCCTCATTTTACAGTTGTGGAAATTGAGGTCTTGAGAAGCTAAGTGAATTGTCTAAAGTCACAAATCTGAACAGTAGAAAAGTCAGAATTCATACTCAGGTCTCCTAACATCAAATTATTTGTTGTGTTGCATTCCTCTAAAAAAAATCCTACTGCGATTCCTCTTTAAGGCATGGAAGTGACTTGGAGAAATGAATAGTCAGGTAGCATAGTGGATAGGTTGCTGGACTGAAAAGTCAGGAAGACAACTTAGAGATCATCTAGGTGGAATTCCTGTATGAAGTGTGAATCATTTGTCTAATATTGCTGACAGGTGACTGGCAAGCCTCTTACAGAGAATTCACTTCCTCATAAAGAAGGCTTTTCCTAGTCTCACCTAGTCTTATTTAGCATAGTCTAATCTATTGTTTTAATTGTTAGTAAGTTTTTCCTTGTAGTGAGTCAAAATCTGCCTTGCGGTATCTTCCATCTGCTGGTTCTAGATCTGCCTTCCATGATCATGCAAAATGTGTAATTCTATTTCCACATGCTAGTCCTTCAAATGTCTGAAGATTTTTTTTTATCATGATTCCCCCAAGTCTTCTCTTTTCCAAGATTAATATTCTATATTCCAACAATCTCAATTGTCTCATGGAAATATTGTTACATGATGTTAGGTTCAGGTATATTATAGGTATAACAGTAGACTTCTTTGGGCTGGCCTGGGAATCTAACCCCTATTTGTAACATTATCTCTGTGGGAAAATTCATTTCAAATTCCAAACAACGAACAAATAAATTTTGGAAAATAACCCATTGGTTGAGGACTGCCTATCCTTATTGTAGTATTAGTCACCATTTGTGACTAAATTTTTCTAGGGCAGGACAAGTACCCTGTCTTTTTTTTTCTTTTTTTTTTTGTGAGGCAATTGGGGTTAAGTGACTTGCCCAGAGTCACACAGCTAGTAAGTGTTAAGTGTCTGATGCCGAATTTGAACTCAGGTTCTCCTGACTCCAGGGCCGGTGCTCTATCCACTGCGCCACCTAGCTGCCCCAAGTACCCTGTCTTTTTATTTCTTTGTACATTCTAGTGTATCTAGTGCAGATGAGGCTCAATATATATATTTGTTAATTAGGTTATTGTACACCGTCTCTAGCAGTGATAAAGTAGACTGGCAATCAGGGCCTAATCAGCACCATACAGCTTACTGTGTGGCAGGATAAAAATAGGCCAGACATGACATCTAAGAATCTTCATTACAGCGCATTAACAATGCAGCTAGCATGCTTTTCAGTCAGACAGATGGTAAGATGCTCTCAGAATGTTCAACCTGTCTTGCTATCTCAAACACCATTTAAGATCTCTTACTCCCACTCTATTCCCCACATACCCAGGGCCAAAGTGACAATGGGGGGCTATCTCCCACATTAGACATTACTAAGATATTGATTGGGCTGTAGCCACCTTATAGATGAGCAGGGAAACAGCACTGCCTCCTCTTTCTTGGAAGGTATAAAGGTGACACCAATCTGAATCTTTCTCAAATGAATTGATTGGTGGGATTCAGTAGCTGCTGCTATCTGGAATGTGTGGGGTGTGGATTTGAAGGTGGACAAAGACTCAAAGAGGCAGAAATAGAAAAGCTGATCAGTGGGGATGGGGTTGGAAACAACCCCCTCTGAGAATGAGAAGGTGGCTTTGGAGAATCATGGAGCCTGAAAAATTCTGTATTTCAGCTTGATGATGATCCCTTCCAAAATAACCAGGCTGATCCTCAGAAACATGGGTATGTTAGTAGACCGATACTTGCAACCTTTCTAAATATGACAGAGATGATGCCCTATAACCTTTGAAAACCCAGCATCATCTGAGACCACAAATATAATGCTATAAGGGAACCTAGAGGTTCACTAGTCCAATTCATTTTACAACTGGAAAAATGAAGTCTTAAGAAGGTTTACAGGTGTGGGGACCAATTTTTAATTGGGGCGTGCTAGCTAAGCGGCTCGCCGCAATATTGGGGCAAGGAAGGAGACCGGCAGACTCCCTCAAAACAGAACAAGATTTATTTGAACAAGAATGAACTTAAAAACACACACACACACACAAACAGGATCAGTAGGATCAAGGGAAAGGAAATAAAATGGGGAAAGGGAAATTATAATACCTGAAAAAATACCACCGCCCAGGAATCAGCTGAAAATACTCAGCAGAATGCCTGTCGCTTTCCAGCTTCTGCCTAGAATGCCCAATTGTCCTCCCCCAAACCTAGAAACACCCCACACAGCCCCAGCCAATGGGATGGCCGCTCTGAAAGTCACATGACTGCCCTCACTAGGCTTCCAATCATTATAATTATGCCAGGCCCATTTAGGCGTCTGAGAGTGGTGATGCCATGAGGTGCCAGAGCCCTGGCAATGGCTACAACCAGTGGGTGGAGCACTGTGCGGTTTGCGGAGCCCCAGGCCAGTGCACGCAGAGGCATAAAAACCTCAAATAACAATTAATTCTTTACACAGGGAGGGTCACCCAGAAATTACATGTCTGAAGGATTACAACTCAGGTCTTTTCAGTCCAGCAATCTATCCCCTATACCACCTGATTATTCATTTTTCCAGGTCATTTCCGTGCCTTAAAGAGGCATCATAGTAGGAAGTTTTTAGAGGATTACATCACAACAAATAATAATTATTATTAAGCACTTCCTTTGTTCTGGGAGTGGGGCACAAAGTTTAGATAAAATTCAGTCGTAGCCCTTGGGGTTTAGCATAATAGGAGATAAGACACAGCAATAGGTAATTAATTATAATACAGGTTAGAATAATAACAAATGTGTTAAAGAGATACAAAAACAATGTGAGGTCAGAGGGGAATGGTCTTTCCCAACAGGGCATCAGGGAAAGCTGCCTGGAGGAGGTGGCATTTTAATGGGGCTTTAAAAAAGAGGTAGAAATTACTTAGCCTTAATCACTGAATGGGCATTGCCTTGGGCAAACTGAGACCTGGGAAAGACTTTAGCTTAAAAAGGCCAAGGTCTCTCATTACACTAGGGCCATCTCCAATTGTCCTAATGTATATCTTGCCATTGGACCCAGTTGGCTCTGGAGGAGAAAGTGAAGTTGGTGACTTTGCACAGCCCTGCCTCACTTAAATCCAATTCAGTGCAAGTCATGACATCACTCCCCTCCTCTTCCCTCTTCCCCCCCCCCCCATATCATGGTCCCTTCCAGAAAGAAGGACAGAGAACAACAACAAAATTCAGTAAGCAAAGAGAGGGGAGAAGAATGTTCTCCTTATTGCCTGAACAAAGGCAGTGGAGGAGAGTAATGTGATTGTTAGAAACAGCATTTAAGAATTTCCGGGACCCGAGCATTGGGGAAGTTAAAAAAAAACACCAAACTTTATTTACATTCTAGTGAGAATGGGCCCTTCCCTAGTGGAAAATGGCGCCAGCCTGGGACTCTAGAGCCCTTTTATCTCTTAAAGCTGCTGGCCCCTCCCTTCTTTCCTAGTTACAATCTTCATGCTAAGACACTGGTGCCAAAATCTAGCTAATCAGAATGCAGTGTAGCCAATGGGGGAGGTGACACAGGGACAGTCCTTCAAACTCCTCCCCGACCTGACGGGCCCAGGATTTCCCCAATCATGTGATTTTGTGAGCTGGGGAAGGGGGGAAGAGGCAGACTTTTTAAACCCAACCCCCATCTGTGGACATTAGCATCTCAAGCACCCACATCTGGTCCTAGCCAAGCCCTAGTCCACCTCCCAGACATCTGTTTGTTCCATTTAACCTGGGGTTGGGGGTGGGGGGTGGGGGGCACCTTCCTCACAGTGATAAACGTTACTTTCTACAATCTGGCAGTTTTCTAACACTCTTTGTCCAACCTTCAAAAAACTAATTATCTTGGATAATTCAGAGAATCATAGCGATTTAGAACAGGGAAGGTCCTTTTATGTCACCTGCTCATTTTACAGAAAAGGAATCCAAGACTGAGAAACGGCAAATGATTTGCCAAAATCATATAGTTCTGGATTTATGGCAGCTTGGTGGTGTAGTAGTGGGTGGAGTGCTAGAACTGGAGTCAGGAAAACCTGAGTTCAAATCTGGTCTCAGATACTTCTTAGTTGTGTGACGATGGGTAAGTCACTTAACCTTTTTCTGTCTCAGTTTCTTCATCTGTAAGCTATAAAATCTAGTTCAAGAGAAAAGTGAGTGACAGGCAGAGAAATTAAGTCACTCTGCCAAGTTCACACAGTTACTTAGTGAGAGAATTAAAAATGGGAGCCCAAGTTTCCCAACTCCCAAACTGTAGAAGAAAGTCTTGGGAACAAGGATAGGGGAAATGAAGTTGGAAAAAGGAAAGAAGGAAAACCTGAAAAAAGAAGACATGTTAATAGGTAAACTGGAAGTTGGTGTGAGGTAGGGCCCAAACTCCTCGAAGAAGTCAATCAGTCAATAAACATTTATTAGCAGTGTGCTAGGGCTGAGGACAAATAAATAAAGAAACAAAAAACAAACAGAGAGACAGATAGATAGATGGTCGGATAGATGAATGAATGAATAAATGAATGAATGTAATAGTGTCTGCCCTCAAGGACCTTATATTCTTTTTTTTTTTTTAGTGAGGCAATTGGGGTTAAGTGACTTGCCCAGGGTCACACAGCTAGTAAGTGTTAAGTGTCTGAGGCCGGATTTGAACTCAGGTACTCCTGACTCCAGGGCCAGTGCTCTATCCACTGCGCCACTTAGCTGCCCCGGACCTTATATTCTAAATGAAAGAGAAAAAGAGAATACAGATTCTTCACCCCATGAGCAGGCCTAAGGAGTAACCAGCCAGCAGCTTCAGTCATCTTTTTTTTTTTTTTTGGTGAGGCAATTGGGGTTAAGTGACTTGCCCAGGGTCACACAGCTAGTAAGTGTCAAGTGTCTGAGGTTGGATTTGAACTCAGGTCCTCCTGAATCCAGGGGCCATGTTTTATCCACTGTGTCACCTAGCTGCCCCAGCTTCAATCATCTTGCCAGACCTGGATACTATGTATATACCATGGACTATTCCTCCCCCAATCCTCAAATTTTCTAAAAGGAATAAATCAAGTTTATTTTAAGGATTTCTGAGTAGGCTTCCTATGACTTCAAGGCTTTCCCAAGATTTGCCTCTCCCCTCCAACTAAGTCTTTTGGCTTGTTTGCTGATGTCTGAAATTATTTCAACTAAGGAAAACAGCTTTCCTTCTTCAATTAGAGATAAAAGGATTAAAACATAAATATATGGTGAAACAAGAATGACTTTCATTTAAAGTGTCATTGGTCAATTAATCATCAAGTGTAAATGACTGGTTATCAGACTCTACTAAATTTTAATAGGATGTAGGGGTGAGGCTATTAAGGGGGTAGGAAAGAGGGCAGACCAGAAAGAGGAGGAGGCCCTGGAACAGAGGAGTTTATTGGGCAGCTGCAAAAAGGAGCACTACTTTCCATCAATTTTGATTTTTTAAGAAAGGCTTTTTTTTTCATATAAAAAAGCATCTTTCTCAGGAGGTTTGTTAATGGAGGTGTCACTGTGCAGTATTCTAATTTTCTGAATTTACCAACCTACATTATGCCTTTGAGTTTGGTTTCAATTATGAAGGATGAAACAATATTGCTGCTGATGACAGACCCTGAATGCTGAGAGATATTGAAATTGTAAATGAACTACTCATTCACCTCTCTCTCCTCCCTCCCCCTCCTATCTCCCCCTCCTCTCTCTCTCTCCTCTCTCCCCTACTATCAACTTGTCTCCCTTTCTCTCTGCCTTTCCTTCCCTGCTCCTCTCTTTCTCTTCCCTCTTCTCTCTCTCTGCTTCTTTCTCTCCTATCTTTGTTTCTGTTTGTCTCTCTTTCCCCTCTTTCTATCCATCTTTGTTTTTTCTCTCTCTCTCCTTTTTCTCCTATCTTTCTGATTCTGTTTCTCTCTCTCTCTACTCTTTCTATCCATTTTTGTTTTCTTCTCTCTCTCCTTTTCTATATCTTCTCTTTCTATCTCTGTCTCTGTCTCTGTCTCTGTCTCACTGTGTCTGTTGTTGTCTGTCTCTATTCTAGAAGTGATCAAGGGAACTAACAATCAGAAGGCAGTCTTCCCACTAAGGATATGAAAGATTCACTCTATATGATTTAGCCTCTGGATCTAATTCCAGACCCCTTCTTTAATAACACAGATATTTCGTTTTTGAATTAGACAAATGGAGATCTCGCTCAAAATATCTAGAGTTTTAGAAAATATACCCAGCAGACACCAAGTCAAATGTATTTTTGCAGTTGTTTTTAAAGCTCTAAAGAGAGTCAGACAACCATGACTGGGCATCTACTTCAGATTTATCTCTGTCTCAGAAAGATAAATGTTATTGTGTTCTTTTGCAGTACGCAATTTTGCTGAAAACAAGTTACTCAGGAGGGCATCCTATCAGAAGGTGCTCTTTTGAATCTAGTCACCCACTAAATAAACAGTCACCAGCACTGACTTCTTCAAATATGAACTCATTTAGTGAATAGATTCTTTTCTTGATCCGGAAGAACCCAAATTTCCTGTTATCTGTGGTGCCCTCAAAGACTCAGCTCAACTGCTAACTCCTTCATAAGAAGTTTCCTCCTCCCTCCCCCCTCCCCCCCCACTCTTCTATTACCACACCCATTATAAAGCAGATTACTTTATAAATACATTTGCCATTTAAATCTCCTCACAACCTGCTCACAACCTTTCTTTCCAGACTTATGATATACCACTCCTTTAGTGAGTATAAGCTCCCAACCTCTATAGACTTTAGCCAAGAGTACATGAACATCTCTAGATCTGGGTACCTTCTGGTGCTACTTTTTTTTTTTTTTTTGGCAGGGCTATGGGGGTTAAGTGACTTGCCCAGGGTCACACAGCTAGTAAGTGTCAAGTGTCTGAGGCCAGATTTGAACTTAGGTACTCCTGAATCCAGGGCCAGTGCTTTTTCCACTGCGCCACCTATCTGCCCCTTTCTGGTGCTACTTTTGTTCTGATTTGTCCAGGGATCCCAGTTTTGGTGGGCCACATGTGCTAGCTTGGGGCTGAAAGATTTGGTACTTTGGGATGATGCAGAAATCACTTGGCCCCGGGGCAGCTGGGTGGTGCAGTGGATAAAGTACCAGCCCTGGATTCAGGAGGACCTGAGTTCAAATGTGACCTCAGGCACTTGACACTGGCTGTGTGACCCTGGGCAAGTCACTTAACCCCCATTGCCCACCCCCCACTTCCTCACCCCCAAAAAAGGAAACCACTTGGTCAGGTGATAGTAGTACGGGAAGGGAAAGAAATAAGCGATTAGTTGGCATTTACTATGTAGCAAGCCCCTCCTGGATCACTGCCTTGTCAAGATGGAGGGGTTTGTGTAGTTCAATGAAACTATGAGTTATGTTGTGCAGGGTTACCTAAGGAGAATTCTGACAAAAGGTGATCCACTGAAGGAGGAGATGGGCAGATCACTTAAGTATCTTTGCCAAGAAAACCCCAATGGATAGCATTGTTTAGACAGACTTTGGGAGATAGCGGAAGACAGAAGGGCCTTTATGTGTCCATGGAGTCATGAAGAGTCAGACACAGCTGAACAGCTCAACAACAAAGTACCACGCAATGTACTAAGCACTTTTTACAAATATCTCATTTTCTTCTCACTAAAACTTATTTTCCCCATTTAACAGTTGAGGAAACTGAGGCAAACAGAAGATAAATGACTTGTCCAGGGTCCTACAACTAATAAGGCCAAATTCTAACCGAGGTCTTCCTGACTCCAAGGCCCAGCCCTTTATCCACAGCACTGCCAGCTGCCAATAAGTGGGGGGTGGGATTATATTGAAAAAGATTGGCTTCGAAGGCAGCAAGACCAGCCCACTCTGCAGCTCATGAAAGAAGTAACTCTGCCTGCTAGTGCTCTCTTTTTTGAACTTTCTTCAATGTGTGCCTAGAAACTCACTCCCTCTTTTTCTTCCTATCAGAAGCAGAGGAGGGGGAACCATCAGTTATGTTGGCTTTGAACATAGGTGCTGCCTAGGTGCGTCTAAACTTGAGCTTTGAGCCCCTGCTTGCTTCCTCTACTTTGTATTTTTTTTTCCTTCCCTGAGCATAGGTCCCCAGTCATCAATCTTGAGAGACAGACTTTTTGGGAGAGGCCACCCCAGAGACTTTTGGGCCCCTCAACTGCTGTTGGCTATGCCATAGGAAATGCCTCCTTTAGGAAGCCAAACCGTAACCTGGTTTTTCAGAAGGCATGGATCACTCAAACCTGAAAAGAAAAATCTGGGTTAGCACTGGCCATAAGTAAATCATGGATTTACAATCTGGGGACAGTGAAGTTGTTCATTTTAAATATTTTGATACCTATTTCAATATAATTGGTTTCCTTTGTAATCCTATGTATTTTATGCATTGAAAAACATTATTCTGAGAAAGGGAGCCTTGACCTTTACCAGCTTGCCTAAGGGGTCCAAGAAATGAAAAAGGTTAATAGAAATCCCCCGACTAAGATATTTGATTCAAAGGGTTAGTGAGAAAAGTAGCAAAAGTAGAAAAGTAGCTGTAGGTTTACATTTCTAAAATTCTTGTTCTAAATGTGTATTCTACTTCTAAAGAGTATCTAGAAATACTGGTTTATCTTTATTTTTTATTGTTTTAATAAATATTTCCCTTTTTATTTCAAACAAACAAACAAAAAAGACGGCTGAATTGGCATTTCACCTGTACCCCAAAGATGCGTGTACTCTTGAAGGCTGTGTGTGTCAGAAGAGAGCAAAGTCCCTCGTGTCCTACCAATCTGGTGTTATTGTATTGTTCATCCTTCCTTCTCAAAGAAGACCAATGATGTTTTCTCTCTTTCTTTCTTTCTCTTCCTTCCTTCCTTCCTTCCTTCCTTCCTTCCTTTCTTTCTTTCTTTCTTTCTTTCTTTCTTTCTTTCTTTCTTTCTTTCTTTCTTTCTTTCTTTCTTTCTTCCTTCCTTCCTTCCTTCCTTCCTTCCTTCCTTCCTTCCTTCCTTCCTTCCTTCCTTCCTTCCTTCCTTCCTTCCTTCCTTCCTTCCTTCCTTCCTTCCTTCCTTCCTTCCTTCCTTTCTTTCTTTCTTTCTTTCTTTCTTTCTTTCTTTCTTTCTTTCTTTCTTTCTTTCTTTCTTTCTTTCTTTCTTTCTTTCTTTCTTTCTTTCTTTCTTTCTTGGTGAGGCAATTGGGGTTAAGTGACTTGCCCAGGGTCACACAGCTAGTAAGTATTAAGTGTCTGAGGCCGGATTTGAACTCAGCTCCTCCTGACTCCAGGGCTGGTGCTCTATCCACTGTGCCAATGATGTTTTGACTTGAGCGTGAATTGAGTTTACACAAGGCATAGCTACGCAAAGTCATCAGCCTCAATCTCTCCTCCAGAGTCATCAAAGTGCAGTGGCAGGACAAAAATGAAGACAAGGTGGCCCTGGATGCAGTGGGTAACCTTGACCTTTCTAAATTAAGGTCTTTCCCAGGTGTCTTTCTGAGGCAACACCCATCAATGACTAAGGACTAAGTAAGAATTGAGACAAAAGATGGTCTAAAAATTTACCATCACAAAAATATCAATCTGAGAGGGGAAGACTACTGAGGCTTCAAAAGTAGTGATCAGTCTGGCTCAGTTTTGAGGTGGTGGAATACAAACCTTATAATCAGAGAGGGCTTATTTTTTGGTCTTGGAAAAGGGAGTACCGGTAGTGAAAGAATCACAGATCCTTTTCTTTTGATCAACATCAAAAGGATAATGAAACTTGAGGATTAATTTAAAAAAAATCAGTAGAGAAGAAAGTACAAGGTATAGCACTTGGATTCTGTTCACAGAAATTATTATGAATTGAATATTTCAGAGTTATCTGTATCCGACAGTAAAAACAAAGCAGGACTTCATTGTCCACCTGAGCAGGACAAAAGATTAGGTTTTGTCTGGAAGTATAATGCCTGTTATTTAAAAATTGGACTCTTCATTTGGCCTGGATCAAAGGAAAGTCTGCCAAGACCAGTGTGGCATTTGTGGAGATATTTTGTTGAATATAATCATAAAGCCAGAAAAATTTCCATGATATTTGAATACAAAGCATTTAGTAATCGGGGGCAGCTAGATGGCTCAGTGGTAAAGCACTGGCCCTGGATTCAGGAGTACCTGAGTTCAAATCTGGCCTCAGACACTTGACACTTACTAGCTGTGTGACCCTGGGCAAGTCACTTAACCCTCATTGCCCTGCAAAAAACAAAAAACAAAACAAAGCATTTAGTAATCAAAAACAAGCCAATCAGTTTTGGACATAGAAATCTCTTTGCCAAAGGACTTCTTTTTATATGGATTTCATACTTGAAAATAACTCGTGGAGGCTTCATATTTTTTCCATTTATTTAGAATTTTTTTCCCAAATTACACGTAAAAGCAAATTTTAACATTGATTTGTAAAACTCTGTGTTCCAAATTATCTTCCTTCTTCCCTCCCACCTCCCCCCTTAAGAACTCAAGCAATTCAATATAAGTTATACATGTGTAGTCATGCTAAATATTAGTCAGGTTGTGAAAGAAAACAGACAAAAAAAACTTTAGAAAAAGGAACTTTACAAATTTCATATTTAATTTTGACAAGAATAAACGAAAGAAAAGAAATGGGTTAATGTTTGGTTTTATTCCATGTGTTGTAGTCATCTTTTACTTCAAAGATTAAAAAAAAAATTCGTGAATGAGAAAGAATAACCATCAAAGTATAATTTTTTATACTTGTACATCTTTTGCATATTCCTGGATCTTTTTTGTTTTGTTTTGTTTTTTAAATTAATTAATTAATTATTTTTAGTTTTCAATATTTTAGATAAGATTTCCAATTTCAAATTTTTCTCCTTCCCTCCCCTCCCCCCCAGACAGCAGGTAATCTGATATATATATATATATATATATATATATATATAAAACATTAAACATATTTCTGCATTAGTCATTTTATAAGAGAAGAATCATCAGAGCAAAGAGGAAAAACCTCAAAAAAGAAAAACAACAGCACCAAAACCAAAAGAAATAGTATGGTCCACTCAGCATCCATATTCCACAGTTCCTTTTTTTTTTTCTGGATTTGGAGATCATTTTCCATCTCCTGGATCGATCTTTAAAGCCATTTATTTGAGGATGTGTGCTTTATTTCAGTGATAAAATTAGCTCTGCACTGCTTATTGCGAAATTTAATAAATATCTATTATGTCTTGAATCCAGGTCTCCCAGACCTTAGAACAGATTGTCTATTCATTCCATCTTGGCTGTCTGATACATGCTAGATGTGTGACCATGGCAACTTAATTTAACTTTTCAGTGTCATAGTCAACTCTCAAAGATTATAAATTGTATAGAATTGTTGAATTGCACTGGAAGAGGTTGTTTTTCCCCTCTTTCTTTTTTCCTTCCTTCCTTCTTTCTTTCTCTCTTTTCCCTTTCTTTCCTTCTTTTCTTTCTTTCTCTTTCCTTCCTTTCTTCCTTCCTTCCTCTTCCTTCCTTCCTTCCTTCCTTCCTTCCTTCCTTCCTTCCTTCCTTCCTTCCTTCCTTCCTTCCTTCCTTCCTTTCTTTCTTTCTTCCTTCCTTTCTTTCTTTCTTTCTTTCTTTCTTTCTTTCTTTCTTTCTTTCTTTCTTTCTTTCTTTCTTTCTTTCTTTCTTTCTTTCTTTCTTTCTTTCTTTCTTTCTTTCTTTCTTTCTTTCTTTCTTTCTTTCTTTCTTTCTTTCTTTCTTTCTTCCTTCCTTCCTTCCTTCCTTCCTTCCTTCCTTCCTTCCTCTTTCTTTCTTCCTTCCTTCCTTCCTCTTTCTTTCTTCCTTCCTTCCTTTCTTTCTTTCTTTCTTTCTTTCTTTCTTTCTTTCTTTCTTTCTTTCTTTCTTTCTTTCTTTCTTTCTTTCTTTCTTTCTTTCTTTCTTTCTTTCTTTCTTTCTTTCTTTCTTTCTTTCTTTCTTTCTTCCTTCCTTCCTTCCTTCCTTCCTTCCTTCCTTCCTTCCTTCCTTCCTTCCTTCCTTCCTTCCTTCCTTTCTCTCTCTCTCTCTCTCTCTCATTCTCTCTTTCTTTTTCTTTCTGGAGGCAATTGAAGTTAAGTGACTCACCCAAGGTCACACAGCAAATAAGTGTCTGAGGCCAGATTTGAATTCAGGTTCTCCTGACTCCAGGGCTGGTGCTTTATCCACTGTCCACCTAGTTGTCCCTATAGGAGGTTGTTTTCTATACACTGGGAATTTCCCCAAACCAATAAAATAATTGGTCATAGATAGAATCATATTAGGAAGAAATTTTCTATAAGGGTTATTTAGTGCAACCCCTTCATTTTAGAGATGAGGAAAATGAATTCCATAAAGATTAACTGACTTGCTCAGTGTCATACAGGTAACTGGCAGAACTGTGGCAAATTCAGCACTCATTCAACTATACCCGTTTTAGCCATCAAGGGTAGCAAATGAGAGCCAGGCCTGGAGTCAGGAAGACAAGTTCAAATCGGGCCTCAAACATTTCCTAGCTGTATGACCTTGGGTGAAGTCATTTAACCCTGTTGGCCTCAGTTTCCTCATCTGTAAAATGAGCTGGAGAAGTAAATGGCAAACCACTCCAGTAACTTTGCCAAGAAAACCCTAAATGGGGTCACAAAGAGTCAGAAATGACTGAAACCCTGAACAAAATAGCAGATTTAAGTACTTTATCTGCCTTTACTACAATTTGGCTTGGGAAACATTAACCCTCATAGGTCTATGATTCTAATCCCAGGAAGGCCTATAAAGTGCTGTAAGTGACATTTAACAAAAGGGGAAATTGAGGCAATTCTCCCCACAAAATAGCAGTTTATTAATAGGGCACAGAGCCTATTAAAAAGAGTCTTTGGACTGCCTCCATTTTTGCCAAAAGACCTGAAGACAGACCTGGGTGTATCTTCCTTCCGATTGCCCTGACAGCACATCATTCAGACCTGCCCTGGCAAAGAAAAGGCAATCCCAATTGGTGGATATTTGAAAGAGGAGATGAGTTAAATTCTCAACTCCTCCCTATTACTTCATTGTTGTGGGGTGGAGCCGGGGTGGGGCAGGACTATTCCTCACGTGAAAGGATGGAAGGGAAAGTGGACTGCAGTTCAGATGAGGCCTCTCTCTGACACTTAAGGAAAGCTACTTGCTTTATGAGAGACCCACCTGCCCCTAGCAATCTTGGCTCGAAAAACCACTCCATCACAATCTCCCTGGCTTGTTCTCCCTCTTGTAAACCAGCAGTAACCCCTAACTTTGATAAAGGAAAACAAAGACAAGAGTCATGTCCCCTGAGAAGGGCCTAGCTCAAGCGGTACCTTATAAACAGAAGTCAAGGGTCCCAACTTGGAGGGGCCCAGCCCAACACAGCAGATGCCTTGTGGGGCTGGGAATGCTCACATCACTCAGTGATGCCCTTAGCAAACTGCCTCCCTTCAGAAGTGAGGTCTGACAAAATAAAAAAAGATTTATCACAGATTGATATTGATTATTAAATAATACAGCATAATATTAATTTTCCTCAAAAGAAAAGCCCAGAAAGAATCACAAAGAAGCGGGCCAGCTTTGAAACATACGCATTGAATTTATTATGTTTTTTTTTTTTTTTGGCGGGCCAATGGGGATTAAGTGACTTGCCCAGGTTTACGCAGCTGGTAAGTATCAAGTGTCTGAGGCCACATTGGAACTCAGGTCCTCCTGAATCCAGAGCCAATGCTTTATCCACTGCACCACCCTGCTGCCCCTTATTATACATTTTTTTTTAAAAGTAGGGGGCGGCTAGGTGGTGCAGTGGATAAAGCACTGGCTCTGGATTCCGGAGGATCTGAGTTCCAATCTGGCCTCAGACATGACACTTACTAGCTGTGTGACCTTGGGCAAGTCACTTAATCCTCGTTGCCCCACAAAAAAAGAAACAAACAAAAATACTTTAAAAAAATAAATAAAAAAGTAGGCTGCGTGTAATAGAGATTCACAGTTTCATTTTTGTCTGTTTTACATATGGAAATATTCATTTTATTTGGTGTTTGTTAAGTTCAGAATCCTAAAATGCTAAAGAAAAAACATTTGATTCTATAATTATTTCATTGCTCTTTGAGAGAAAACTCACTCTCCTTTCTTCAGATAAGTTCTTTTTGAATGCTTAGACACCAGAGGACACATCTTTCAGAGCTCTATAGTTACACATCAGCAGATGCTCCTAGATTCTCAAAGCACTCGTGACTCCTTCTGACTTCCTACTGGCACAAAGTGGACAGCTTCAACATTTCTAGACTTTCTAAAGTCCTTAGAGACGGAGCCCAGCCACCATGGCATTTCTCATTCTCCATCTTGTAATGTCTGAATCCTAAGTAGGGACCCACTGGCCACCAACATAACCTCACTAATTGAATCACATTGCAGTGTGAAACACCAAAGACTGTTTCAATTAGGCTGCCCTGCCAGCTAATTTTAGCATCATTAATTACTTTCAATAGAGCAGTACCTGCCTAGACATTAGCTTTGGCCCCACTTCTGCTTTCAAACATGATGCCACTAGAAAATTTGCTGGAACAAGCTCCCATATAAATGCATTACTTTCTGCCCTTTCTCTTTTCCCTCTTGCTGCATTGGGTGGGCTAATGCAATCTAACTCAAATTTGGTGGGAGTCGTTTTGCAAGGCTATCTAGTCATCGGTGGGATCCAATCAAAAGAATTGCTACCCGTGAAATGAGAGAGGTCTTATTTCTTAAGTCATTTGTCCTCCTTCAGTTAGCCCATGTGGTTCAGAAAGTCACTGGCTTTAGAGTGACAAGTTCAGGTTGTGAAGAGGTCTTTCCAACTCGGAAAAGACCCAGAGCTAAGGCCTTTACCCTGCTCTTCCTATTTATAGGAGCCAAGCAGCAATTTGCTTCACAGTGAAGGCTAACTCCACAGCTGTTTGCAAAGCAAAAGGGTAATTAGATTCTTTGGTTAGAAAGGGCAGATCTGAATTTTTTCTTTTTCTTTTTCTTTTTTTAAAATCTTCTATTCAAACAGGAAATACTTCCTATTTAAAATTATGCCTTTCTTGGAAGAACTCAAAGTTCTTCATCAGTGTCATTATCTTATTCATCCTCAAAATGACCTTCCAAGTTTTATCAACCCTATATTTAAGAATGAAAGACAGTCTAAGATAGAAGACTGACCTCCAAGTCAGGAAAACCTGGCTTCAAAACCTTCATCTAACAAATACAATGAACACATCATATAACCTCACAGGCAACTTTCTAGCTCTGCTTTGCAGATCAACATGAGTAGAAGGAATTTAAAAAAAATTAGCAATGTAGAAACTGAAACTTTAATTGAATTGTTGAAAGTCACTAGGATAGACTCTCTAATCTATCCTCCACACAGCTGCCAAATTGTGCTACTCCCTTATTCAAGAAGCTCTAGGGCCTCTCTACCATGGATATGGTAAAATAAACTACTCTATTTGGCATTTAAAAGTCCTTCTCAATCTGGCTCCAGCCTACCTTCTAGTTTATTGCACATTCACATGACAATTAAATCACATCATTCACCTATTTAACTTAAATGATTTGAGCTGGACAAAAAGACACACACACACACACACACACACACACACACACACACACACACACCCCAATTTGAGTAATTTAAACAACCATTCTATTCAACAAGCATATACCTAGTAGTGAACAGGAGATGGGAATGATGAATTTTCTGTTTCCCCAGTCAATCTCAATACCTTTGAGTCTTTTATAGCATGAGCATCTTTTCAAGCTGAATGGGATTCTAGAATTTCTTCTACAGGACACCCCACAACTCATCTATTCTGTGTAAGCCAATAGAGCTAAAAATGAAAGGAACGATCTTAGATGGCTCACAATTCCTGGTCAGGTAGCTGGTCCATTGGTGGAGTTGATGAGAAGAGTCTAGAGGTTTCAGGTAAAAACTGAAAGTGAATGAAAGGAAAAGGTTCTCTCTACTGTCCTTGACCCCCACTTTGGAATGTGGGCATGTCCAAAGCACACCTCTGTCCTCCCACTAGGTAGACCTACTCCACAATCCTTGCCCTTGCTCCACTGAGTAGTCACAGGGAGGAAACAATGGAGATTTCAGCAAGACTCAATGGAACCCATCCCTCTCACCATGTTGACAATATATGCCAGCTTCCTTTAGCCAAAGGGCAGGAAAAACCCCATGCATGTCCAGTTTAATTCAACTTTGGGGGGATTTTATCCAAGCAAGTAAAAAAATAAAAGCTATAAGATTCTCTTGAATTTTTAGCTCAGGAGACCATTTCTGTGATGGTCAGAGAGAGGAGGTTCATCATCTCTGTCTCTTTATCATAAAAGTATTTTATTATTTTCCAGTTACATGTAAATGTAGTTTTCAATATTTGTTTTCCTAAGATTTTTAGTTCCAATTTTTCTCCCTCCCTGCCTTCCTTACCCCCTCCCCAAGATAGAAGGCAATTTGATATATGTTATATCTCTGTCTTTTTATGTAACATGATCCATTCAATGATTCATTCTCTTGCTGCCCCTACATTCACAATTAAGAATATATTCACTAATAACAAAGAAGCTATGACTTATCATTATTTTATTTTTATTTTTATTTTTTGTGGGACAGTGTGGGTTAAGTGTCTTGCCCAGGGTCACATAAGTGTCAAGTGTCTGAGGTCAGATTTGAACTCAGGTCCTCCTGAATCTAGGGCTGGTGCTCTATCCACTGCATCACCTAGCTGCTCCCCCCCCATTATAATTTTATAACAAGAGAAAAGAAGCTTTAAAAGCACCACAAGATTAGAAATTATGAACAACTTAAAGAACAGAAAACCATTCAAGTACAGTTATCCCCTCCACATTGCTGGGGTCAGGGGTGCAACACCCTGCAATCGGGAAAATCCATGTAAAATTTTTTGGCTCTCCCTTTGTACCAGGGAAGTCTGATTTCTTTTTCTTTTTCTTTTATGGGGGCGTTAACAATACCTTATTGTAAAAGTTGGGTTAAGTATTTAGTCATAACCTATATGTAGGCCAATGTTAAGTGAAAATACCTTTTCTGTGTCATCGGCTGGCCTGTATGTGTAGTCTGTGGTTTCCCCCAAACTCCTCCAAACTTCCCATTTAATTTCTTATGCCAACCTGAGCTATATGGGAAAGTCATGATGTGGAAGGGATAACTGTAAAGTCTTGCTGTCTGGTGGCAAAGGGGGAAGATAGAGAACTTCACTGGATTTTCCACAGACCTGAACCCCAGTCCACTTTAGCCTTACCTTCTTCTCAGGGGATTGAATATTCTGATAAGAAGCAGGAAAGTTCAAGCCATTTCAAAACACCCCAGTTTTGGTCCCCATTTAAAGGCTTCTCCTCTCAGAGAGGGGTGTTTATATCTTCCTTCAGTTCTAAAATTGCCTTAAGTTTTCAAAGATAGGCTTTAGAAAGCTTCTCTCTGTCTGAAGAAGGGCTGGTCTCCTCAGAACCATGTCACCCTTGTATCCTATTTCTGTATCCTCCCAGTGAAGCAGTAATAAGAGTTGTGTTAGCATGATCCCTCTCTAATGGAATCACACTTTTGTGTGAAGCCTCTTTAAGAGAATGCTTTTCCCAAATCATCAGTTTTCCTGTCTTTACCTGGGTTTCTTTCTGTTTGGGAGAAATGTTTCTTGATAAATAGCTGAGCTGTTGTTAAATTTTTTTTTTTACATTCAATTGTTTCCATAGCAACCATCTCAGATCCATTGGCTCTCTGATGCTTGAAGGAATGCAAGAGCATTTATTAAACTCTTACTATGTGCCAGGCTCTGTGCATTTGTATATCTGGAGAGAAAAATGCAAGTAAGACAATATTTGTTCTCAAGGATTTTATATTGTCATGGAAGGAAAAAAAAAACCCATACATAAAAGGGAGCTATAAGGAAGAGAAGGGGTGAATACAATTAGCAGTATAGATTACAAATCGCTCTAATGTCATAGTCCATGAAGGATAAACAACAGATTGCAAATGCACAGCTAGGTGGCTCCGTGGATAGAGTTCCAGTCCTGGAATCAGGAAGACTTGAGTTCAAATGTCACCTCAGACACTTACTGTAAAATGAGCTGGAGAAGGAAATGACAAACCACTTTAGTAGCTTCGCCAAGAAAACCCCAAATGGAGTCATGTTGAATAACATCAAATTACCAATGACAGAGAAGTGACATGGAGGTCTAATTTCAGATATGATCATTGTCATGGGGGAAATTGGTTGTGGAGGGAGTCCTTAGGTATTCCTCTTGAACGAATTACATCCTCTCGCACACAAATAAAATTAGAATAAAATAATCTTTAATTTAGGCGCTAGAGAAAGGAGACCAAGAGAGAAGTCAAGGAGTTCTCCCCAGGGGAGATGGTTCAGAGACATTCTCTGAGATACTGATCTCCTCAAACAGGAGAAAGGCAAAAGCTTTTATAGATAGTAGATGAGGTGATCACCACCTGACAATGGAAAGTTCTCTTTGGGAGTGGGGGAAAGCTTGAATGAGATGGTTGTTGGAACTTCTGTAGTTATCTCTTTTCTCTGGTGTCAATCAGGCAGCAGCCACACCTAATAGGCTTATATCTCCCTTACTTCTCAAGGTGTGCTCCTCCTGATAGCTTAGCATCTCAAGATCCATGTCCTTTAGTTTAGCTGGTCAGTTGAAACTTTAATAATCCCAAATTCCTTTATATGTCCCACTAATGTAATGGGAATTTTTGATTTACTTTTATTCCTCCTATAACAATATTAATTTCACCTGACCAAAACCTGTTGCATGGGATGTGAAAATTAAAAACCTTTAACTTTCCTTAGATAAGAAGCCAGAGGAAGAATTTCAACTGTCTCTGACTCCTTGGCAACATGTAAATTTCTTCCTCAATTAGCCCATTTGTGAATCCTCTAAATGTAGTTTAATCTGTAACCTGACTTTGACTAGATTTGTTGATGTATGAGATTAGGACTCTTAAACTAAGTTTGTTCAACTTTTATGATATTGAAGGAGGCATTGGGATTATGAATCTATATTTTCTTTAACTTTTGTGGCCTAAGAGGGATGTACAAGATCGCAATATGTAAAATATATATTTCTCTGCCACTCTGACATCATTTTGCCCAGAAGAAGGCTTGTCAGAATCCTAGTGGAGGCTCAGATTTTCTCTGAGGTTTGAACCTATGCTTGAGCAGAATAATAAAACCTACATTTTTATCTCTATAATTTCTTTTGTTCATTCATTTCTCTGTTGTGTCCAACTCTTCATGACCCCATTTGGGGTTTTCCTGACAGGGATACTAGAATGTTTTGCCATTTCCTTCTCCAGTTCATTTTGCAGATAAAGATCTGAGGCAAACAGGGTTAAGTGACATGCCCAGGGTCACATAGCTAGGAAATATCTGAGGTCAGATTTGAATTTAGGAAGATAAATCTTTCTGACTCCAAGCCCAGCATTCTGTCCACTATGCCACCTACTTGCCCCTATGATTTCTGCCTTGTAGTAAATATATTTGGGGAACAATTACCTATTAACATAAACTCAGAGAGGAGATATTTCTCCCATCACAGTAAAGAAATAGCTCATCCATCAGAGTCCAGCATACCTATTGCCTTCTTTTTTTTTTTTAATTTAATTTTATTTTGCAGGGTCACACAGCTAGTTAGTATCAAGTGTCTGAGGATGGATTTCAACTCAGGTCCTCCTGAATCTAGGGCCAGTGCTTTATCCACTGTGCCACCTAGCTGCCCCTATCTGATTGCCTTCTTTCAATTTAGTCCTTTTTCCAACAATTGTTTGAAGATACTATGTTATACTTAATAGACAGTTAAAATATTTTCCAGGGCAATTTTTACTTAACTATAGATATTAGAACCTAGCCCCCACCCTTTAAGTAAGATTAACTCCATCCTTCCAAGATGATCTATTTGCTTTTCCATGTGGAAGAAACTTCATATTTATTTACCATCTCCATGCTTTTGCACAGACCATTCCCCATGCCTGGAATACATTACCTCTTTGCCACAGACTCTTAGAAACCTTGGTTTCATAGGATCATTGGCTTATAGCTGGAAGGGATCTGAAAGACCATTGAGTCAAACCCCCTCATTTTATAGATGAGGAAACTGAGGCTGAAAGAGGTCATGTGATGAACAGGATCACATAGCTAGTTACTGTCTAAATCAAGATTTAACTCAGGTCTTCTGGACCCTAAGCCCAGAACTCTACCTACTGTTTCCTTCAAAGCTCAGCTCAAATGCCATTTCCTCTCCCTCCCCTCCCCCATTCATGTTTTCCCCTTCTTCCTATGCCCAGAAATATTTTGTATGCAGTTTATGTTTATTTACATATATGTGTTGCTTTCCTCCAGTAATATGTAAGCTTTTTGAGGAGTGGGACTGTCTGATCCCGTCTCTGTATTTGCTCTGATCCCCAATCCCACCCAACCCCAGGGAAGTGCCAGGCAAATAGTAAGTATATAAAAAATACTTGCTTAATTTAATTGAATTAATGAGCCTAAGACTTTGAGTTCTGTGTCCATTACATGATTCACTGGAGTAGATGCTGGCTCCTCTCTTATTTAGACTGTCTAATCCTATTATGTTACTTGGGGAATGGTGGTTAGTTCATCTGGGGATCTCTGTAACAAGAATGTGCTGTACTGGTTGGTGAATCACACTCTCATCTAAAGACCATGTTCTCTGCTACCCCTGCTCCATGGATTTGCCTTTTCTGGATAAATATAGAAACCAATGGGAAGACTGACTATCTGGCATCATTGACCTTGTCAAAAGTATATAAAAGTCTGGATTTAGCAGTGGGCTGCTTATTTCTTCTGCCCTTTGACAAGGTAGGTGGGTAGGTCTACATCTCACTTTTTCTCTAATATGTTGACTAGTAAGTACAGGTTAGACAGGCAGACTGTAATGCAAAAGATTTTTTCCTGAGGAATTTATTGATTATGTGAAAGTAAAACATATTTAAAGTGAATGAGTGAATGCAAAAGTATTTATTAAACTCTTTGTGCCAGCCACTGTGAGGTATTTAGAGTGTTCAGAGAGAATTAGCACTTCTGGTGTGGGGGCTTGCTGAGCCCTTTTCAGGGCTGTCCATCAACCTTTGGTGTTCAGCTTCAGTCAACTCAATTCTCATCTGTGGCTCCAAGAAACTGTGGCATGTACAACAGCCATACCCCAGTAAAAATGTCTCAGCAGAGGGGCTAAATCAGATTGAGGGTAACAAGGTAACCCATAGGCTTCAGATCTGTTCGAGAGTTAGGGGATATCTACCTCAAGCATGTGAAGGCTTTCCACAGTAGAACGGGTGGATGAGAACAATTGTGCCAGCCATGAAAGTGGCTGAAGCAGGCACTCTTGAGCCTCAGAGGTTGGTAAGACATCAAAGATGCCAAGGTCATCCACTGCATCCCAGGTCATCTCCAGTTATTCTGACTGTCCTGTCACTGGACTTTGGTGACTCTGGAAAAGAGAGTGAGGCTGACTACTTTGTGCAGCTCTGCCTCATTTAAATCCAATTCATGTTCAAGTAAAAAGCCCAGCCACTGTGCTGGATACAAAAATGAAATGAGCAAGACAATACATGTTCTCAAGGATTTTATGTTTACAAGTGACGGAGAAGTTAAATATGGCATTTAGTATTTGTAAATCTTGATAAAAACTATGTCTATTAATTGTTGAGGCACATGTGTAAGTCTGAAAGAGATAATTCATTACTTTCCCTACATTATCTTAAGGGTTACAACCCATAGCTTTAGCAGAAGGTAAACTCCTTGAGGGCAGTCACTGTCTCACTTTTGTAAAGGACCTGGCATACAATAGGTGCTTAATAAATGATAGTTGATTGACTTTATCCCCAGTACCTAGTACAACATTGGGCATACAGTAGGTGCTTAATAAATGATTATTGCTTGATTGATAAACTCAACATTTTTTTCCCACTCAAATTTCTTCCAGTTTCAGTCCTTAAGATCAAAGGGCCATGTTGTTTGTTCCTCATTTTCAAAAAGGACCAATAACATCTTGGGTTATGTTTTGGCTTGTGAGTGAACTGTTGGGTCTGACTTTTCATGAGCCCATTTGGGGTTTTCTTGAACTGAAGCTAACAGGGTTAAGCGAATTGCCCAGGGTCACACAGCTGAGTGTCTGAGGCTAGATTTGAACAAACCAAGGTGAGTCCTCCTGATGCCAAGCTTGACACTCTATCCAATGTACTATCTAGCTTCAGAGTTGCACAAAGTCATCAGTCTCACTCTTCCAGAGTCCATAGACCATAGATTTAGAGTTAGAATGGCCCTCATAGGTCATCTTCCACAGTATTAAACATCTTAAGAAACTGGGATTCATCATACCCTGGTTTTGTTTCAGAAGGAAACACCTAACATGTTCTATGGCTGAATTTGTTTGGAAAATGCTATATGTAGATTTTTGGGGGGGTGGGGCGTGGGGGGTTAGTGTGACTGTGCTCTAAGACATACCCTTGAAAGGTTAGGAATATACTACCAAAGACTTCTGAAACCTTTTCTTTTGACACATTGTGAATCTCTCATCCAGGTGTTTATCTGAGCTTGAGTCTTATTTTCAGTTCAACTCTGTCATTACCCAGTTATGTGATTTTTGGCAAAGCAAGTAACTTCCCTGGGCCCAGGTTTCCTCACCTGTGAAATGCACCAGCTGTATCAGCTGATCTTGAAGGTTCCTTCCAATTCTACTTTTCTAAAAATTCAAGCATATTGGAACCAGTGAGTTTGCCCTTTACTGCCCTCCAAATAAAGAATCCTTTTATTTCTACTAAAAGTCAGTTCTTTTAAGCTTGCTCCATAGGTTTGGTTTTGGCTAGAACTTGTTAAACAGTCCATGTTTAACCTATCTAAATTTTTTTTTGGTGGGGCAGTGAGGGTTGAGTGACTTGTTCAGGGTCACACAGCTAGTAAGTGTCAAATGTCTGAGGCTGGATTTGAACTCAGGTTCTCCTGAATCCAGGGCTGGTGCTTTATCTACTGTGCCATCTAGCTGCCCCTAACCTATCTATACTTTTTTTTTTGTTTTTGTTTTTGTTTTGCAGGGCTATGAGAGTTAAGTGACTTACCCAGGGTCACACAGCTAGTAAGTGTTAATTGTCTAAGGCCGGATTTGAACTCAGGTACTCCTGACTCCAGGGCCGGTGCTCTATCCACTGCCCCACCTAGCTGCCCCCCTATCTATACTTTTGATGTGAGATAATGAATAGGATGACTTTGCAACTTTTTATTTTCTAGTTTGAGGAATTTTAAAAACATGTACACACCTATATAGATGATACCTTCTAGATGGTAAGCTCCATTAGAGCAGGGACTATATTATGCATAAATCTCTCTCTCTCTCTCTGTCCCCACACACATACATATAGACTTCTATCTATCTATCTATTGCTGTTGATGTCCTTAATTCTTTTTTTTTTTTTTGTGGGTCGGTTGGGGTTAAGTGACTTGCCCAGGGTCACGCAGCTAGTAAGTGTTAAGTATCTGAGGTCCGATTTGAACTCAGGTCCTCCTGACTCCAGGGCCAGTGCTCTATCCACTGTGCCACCTAGCTGCCCCCTCCAGTCATCTTGATATGTATCTTGCCACTGGACCCAGATGTCTCTGGAGGAGAGAGTGAAGCAAATTGCTTCACTTTTTTTTGGATCTCAGTTACCTCTGGAAAAATGAGGGAACTGGACTAGTGTGAGATCCCTTCTTAGTTTAAAGATTCTGTGAAGGTGCAAATGTCTGATAGCTTGAAACCTCCCATGAGTATTTGCATATTGAAAGAGTAGCTAATTTAAAATTAAATTTAAATTTAAGAGTGGCCAATAAAAAAAAAAAGGATGAAAGCACCTCAAGTTAGAACAAGAGAGGTCTGGGCAACTGGATAGACTCAGTTTTTGATACTGTTACTGAGTATTAGGAAATGTGATTTGCCTAAGATGAAATAGCTAGAAAGGCAGTGTTCCATAATGCATAGGGACCCTGGACCTGGAGTCAAGACTTGCGTTAAACCCTACCTCACTCTTATAAGCATTATAATTTTGGGCAAGTAATTTAACCTTTCTGAGTCTCTTGAGGGGATAATGTAAGGGATAACATGGTGTGTTTTTCTCAGAGGAAACCATATCCTGATCGTATATTTTGTTATTTCCCTAGTTTCTATCTTACATTCCGCCATTGTGTAACATCAGGGACATGCTGGCTATACCATAAATCTTAGCCCCCCAGCTTGAGCTTATGGTCAGCTCATGATCAGAGTATACTATACATTGAGCTGTTCCATGATTGGGTTAGATGTTGTGCATAGATTGTAAATCCTGACCACCAGCCAGTGGGAGTTGGACAGAGGTGGGAGGGGATATTACGTTAGGATCATATATAATACTTTGTTTCTGAACTTGGGGGCACACTCATCATACACGGGTGTGTACCTCTTTCTCGAGAAAGAAATTAAATGTTTTTTCTTTAATTCTCCAACTCCAGGTATTTATTTTGAGTAAGTGGTCTGTTGCCCCACACGTAATAACAGCACCTACTTCATTTAGTTGTTTAGTGGATAAAATGGGACAATGTATATAACATTTGTTTTTTATTTCGAGTTCCAAATTCACTCCCTCCATCAGATTCTTTTCCCACCCATTGAGAAGGCAAGCAATATGGTAACCATTACATGTGAAGCTGTGACACAACCTCCTTCACTCATTATACTTTATCAAGCTCTCTTCCATTGATGGTACCTATTGATCAGCAGTGGTCTTTCAGGACAGTTATATTCTAACCACAACCCAGGCAATGGTGTCAGTGGCTGCAAGGGAAATTTATCCTCTCCCAAGGATCCCAACATGCTTGTATCCTCACACCCTGACCCCCAGGTAAATTCATGATTGTTAACAGAAAGCCCTTATCAAGAGAGCTTGATGTTCTCTTGGCTATTATAGATACCAAGCTTGGTGATCTCTGTCAGTGACCTGTAACTTCTTTCTTTCTCCCATGCACTTAAAAAAAATATTTCTGTGGAAAAAATGAGTGGTGATAGGTTGTGATCTTTGTTGCAAATATCATCAAATTGTCTTTCACCCCAATCCCAACCATTTTTCCATACTTCCCTCTTGCTGATAGGGTGACATCATCCTTCCATCCTTCCATATTTTCAACTTCCCAATTATTCTTCAATTACCACTCACTAAAACTGGAATTTACCAACGATTCTCAATCCTCTTCCTTTCATCTTTTTTAAAATAACTTTTGACACTGTTAGTTACAGTTTCTCTTGGATACTTACTCTTTCACCTTTGGATTGCTCAAAATAATATAAATGTATCCCCCATAAAAGGTTTCATAGTCACAATTAAAATATGGAACATAATTTTCCAACAAAAAAGCTTTCCAAATAGTTTGACTGGTTCTGCACTGATTTGTGAAAAATAGAAAAATGCAATACCTTCCAAATAGTTTGCAAGAATAATTGATTGACATTAGGGAAGATGGAAATTTGTTAGCTGAATTTCATCAAAAATCTTTGCATAATTGGTGGATGGGATTGAAAAATGAATATCATGATTAGTAAGCACAGCCAGTTATCTTTCTGTTTTAACCTCTATAAACTTTGCCTGGTTTTTATTTTTGTTTTTGAGCTATGTCAAGTATTGGAATAAATAAAATTTAGAACTGGACTTTGAATCTCTTTGTCACAAAGTGTGAAACCAAGATTAAAAAAAAATGAAATCTATTCAGTCACATTGCTTGCAGTAAAAATAGCATTAATAATGGTGTTTATAAAATTAATATATGATAAATGAATAGTAATGCTGTTTTGGTGAGAACTTTTAAAAAAAGGTTTTGCATAATTAAGAAATATTATTTCATCCTTTAAAATTTTCTATTTTTTGTTGTAAGTTTTATAAGGTTAGGGACTAGACTTGTTATTTCATTAATTTAGGGAACCTTCAGATGAGAAAACTCTCTCTTCCAAAGCAGTTCAGTTCCTTCTCTGCAATTTATCATCTTAATTGAATTACTAGAGCACTGAGAGATTGTGACTTCTCCAGTCACATGCCCAGAACTGTGCTGGAGCCAGATCTGACTCACTTGGGAACTCATTGTTTAATTTTCAGTGTGGGTATTTACACCTCAGAAATAGGCTATTGCTACAAATCCGTGTCTGATCCATTATTTTCTTGATTGTTAAGAATTAAGAAAGTATTAAAATTGCAGATTAAATCTCAAAGGGTGTGTGGATACTTCCCCCCCACACCCTTTTTAGTAGACCTTATTAGTAGACCCTTGGTCACACAGCAGTAAGCAATATGTATCAGAGATAGGACTCGAACCCAGGCCTTCCTAACTTTGAGATTAGCTCTCTATCTACCATGCTGCATGCTACCTCTCTTATAAGTTTTATAATGTAAATAATTATGAGCACAGCAGCATAAATATATAATTTATTTAAAAATACACATATATATTGGGGGTGAGTGCTCAAAAATGTTTTATTGATATGGGTGTGGATCAAAAAAGTGTGGAGATCACTACTCTAATTGACCAGCTTACCTTCCTAAAATCCAAAAACATTCAGATTGTCTTTACTTCTATTTCTTTAAAAAAAAAATTATTTCTAGTCAAATTACTTTTTTTGTTTTTTGCAGGGCAATGAGGGTTAAGATACTTGCCCAGAGTCACGCAGCTAGTACGTGTCAAGTATCTGAGGCCAGATTTGAACTCATATCTTCCTGAATCCAGGGCCAGTGCTTTATCCACTGTGCCTCCTAGCTACTCCCCTTTACTTCTATTTCATGTGAGGAAGTTGCTCAAAGAAAAAACTCAGTTTGTATTAGATAATTTTTTTCCTCAAGAATTTCATTAGTGTCCCTTGGGATATATAGATTGTAAGAAAAACAGTGTGGTACAGTAGAAATCACACTGCCTCTGGAATCAAAGTATCTGAGTTTGAACCTTGACTTTGCTAGTTACTCCCTGTGCAACCTTGGGAAAATTGACTAGCCTCTCTGGTTCTCAGCTTCCTCATATGTAAAATAAGGATGTTGACTAAATGACTAAGAGTGGAGGAGTCATGGAGTTAATTCCCTTGTACTCTGACTCTAAGGTTCTCTTTTCCTAAAGTACCATACTGCCTTCCTAATTAAAAAAAACTAAGGTGTGGGGTGCAAGATGGTGAAGAAAAAGCAGCAACTCACCTGAGTTCTCCCCTAAACTCCTCTCAATACCTTTAAATAATGTCACAAAACAATTCCTGAAGCAGCAAAACCCACAAAAGGTATGATGAAATAATGGGATTTAGCAGATACTCAAAGATCCACCTGGAGATCAATCTAAACTGATTTTATCAAGTGAGAGTGATCACTGCTGATTAGCCTACTTTAAGTTAACTGGATTATAATCACACCTGGCTAGCCCTTAAGAAGGTATTGTTCTCAGAAGCTAGACTGTGAGCTCAACTTGAGAACACCTTCAAAACCAATGGATTTGGATGACACCAACCAATCAACTTGAAGCAGTGTGTAAGGACTGCCTCTGTTCCAGACCTATAAAAAGCTTCCACAATCCGCTTGCTGGAGAGTTCATGGTTGAAGCAGGCTTGTGGCAGAAGACTTGAGGAAGAACCCAACCAGGCTGGAACTCTAAGCTAGATAGGCCTTTTCTTAACTTTCTGAACTCCATGTGAATACCTGTATGCTTTAATAAATGTTTAATGCCCAAAGACTGGTGCTGAAGCTTCTAATTTAAGGTGACCACAACATAGATTTTAAAAATCACAAAGGACAGGGTGAAATAATTTTCAAGCCAAAAACAACTTAGAAGGTCAGCAGAAAAGGTCTGTTGCACCTGGGTAAGAGTGGAGCACAGTCCAGTGCAGGCTGCAACAGCACAGACTGAGCCCCAGCAAACCAGGAGCAGGCCTTGGGAACCACTGAATCTATAACTGCAGTGGCTGCTTCTGGAGCTCTCAGTCCACAGATGGTAAGAGGGTCAAACAACTGGTCAGAAGATTATAGGGATTTCTTTGCTGCCATTAGGGGCAGGACTCTGTTGTTTTTCCCATACTGTGATCCAGATCACAGTCCCTGGTGACAGTCCGAGGGCAAGGAGAAACACTAGCACAACAGAGCTTGTTGTCTCAGTAAAGTAGGAACCCTCATCACAATTCTGGACCAGAAAAAGTGCTTCTGATCACTCACAGACCAGAGCACAGGCAAGGAGAGTAGTAAACATACCTCTCCATAGGTCATACCACTTTGGAAGAACTGAAAACTTATAGGTCCCTAGAAGTATCTCTTAAAACAGCTGCACAAACCTTTGAAGCTTGAGACAGTGTGCCCTCCATCCTGGAAGCAGAAACTTACTTTAACAAAAAGTTAAAAGTTAAGAATTAGGCTGGGAAAATGAACAAACAACAGAAAAATAATTCTGATCATTAAAAATTACTAAAGTGACAAGGAAGATCAAAGTACAACCTCAGCAGAAGATAACAAAGTCAAAGCTCCTACATCCAAAGTCTCCAAGAAAAATATGAATTGGTCCCAGCCCATGGAAGATCTCAAAAGGATTTTGAAAATCAAGTAAGAAAGGTAGAAGAAAAAATGGGAAGGGAAATGAGAGTCATGTAAGAAATCATGAAAAACTAGTCAACAGCTTGGTAAAGGAGACACACAAAAATACTAACACCTGAAAACAGACTAGGCCAAATGGTAAAAGAGATACTAAGAGCTAATGGGGAGAAGAATACCTTGAAAAGCAGAATTGTCCAGGTGGGAAAAAAAGGCATAAAAATTCACTGAAGAAAAAAACTCCTTAAAAAGTACAATTGACCGAATAGAAAAGAAGGTACAAAAGTTCACTGAAGAAAGTAATTCCTTAAAAATTAGAAGTGAGCAAATGGAAGCTAGTGACTTTACAAGAAATAAAGAAACAATAAAACAAAAACAGTAGAATGAAAAAATAAGAAGACAACATGAAAGATTTCATTGGAAAAACAACTGAGTTGGAAAATAGATCCAGTAGAGATACTTTTAAAATTATTGAACATCCTTAAAGCCATGATCAGAAAAAGAGCCTAGGTATTATCTTTCAAGAAATTATCAGGGAAAACTGCCCTAATATTCTAGAACCAGAGGGTAAAATAGAAATTCAAAGAATCCATCAATAACCTCATGAAAGAGATCCCCAAATGAAAACTCCCATGAATATTATAGCCATATTCCAGAGCTCTCAGGTCAAGGCAAAAATATTGCAAATATCCAGAAAGGAACAACTCAAATACTGTGGAGCCACAGTCAGGATCACATAAGATTTAGCAGCTTCTACCTTAAAGGATAGGGGGGCTTGGAATATGATATTCCAGAGGGCAAAGTAACTGGCATTACAACTAAGAATCACCTACCTAGCAAAACTGAGTATAATCCTTCAAGGGAAAAATAGATATTCAATGAACTAGAGAACTTTCAGGTATTCTTTTTTTTTTTTTAAGTGAGGCAATTGGGGTTAAGTGACTTGCTCAGGGTCACACAGCTAGTAAGTGTTAAGTGTCTGAGGCCAGATTTGAACTCAGGTCCTCCTGACTCCAGGGCCGGTGCTCTATCCATTGCGTTACCTAGCTGCCCCAGGCATTCTTTTTTTTTTTTTTTTTACATATAAGGTATTTTATTTTTTCTGTTACATGTAAAGATAGTTCTCAACTTTTGTTTATACAAGCTTTACAATTTCAGATTTTTCTCCCTCCCTCCCCTCCCTCCCCCCTCCCCTGGACAGCAGGTAATCTGATATAGGTTATATCCATATATCTATATACATATACATATATATAGATATATATATATATCTATACACGCACATATATATACACATAATAGCATTAATCCTATTTCTGCATTAGTCCTGTTATAAGAGAAAAAATCAGAGCAATGATGAAAAACCTCAAAATAGAAAAAAAAAAGCACCAAAAACAAAAGAAATAGTATGGTTCATTCAGCATCTATACTCCACAGTTCTTTTTTTTTTTCCCTTGGATTTGGAGATCCTCTTCTATCATGAGTTCCCTGGAACTATTCTGTACCATTGCATTGGTGAGAAGAATCTAGTCCATCACAGTAGATTAACACTCAATGTTGATGATACTGTGTACAATGTTCTTCTGGTTCTGCTCATCTCGCTCATCATCAGCTCACGCAAGATCCTCCAGGTTTCTCTGAACTTCTCCTGCTCATTGTTTCTTACAGCACAATAGTATTCCATTGTATTCATATACCACAACTTGTCCAGCCATTCCCCAATTGATGGGCACCCCCTCAACTTCCAATTCCTTGCTACCACGTAAAGAGCAGCTATAAATATTTTTGTACATGTGCCCCAGGCATTCTTGATGAAAAGACCAGAGCTGAATAGAAAATTTGACTTTCAAATACAAGACTCAAGAGAAGCATAAAAAGATAAACAGAAAAAAGGAAATCATAAGGGATTTAATAAAGTTAAACATTTACATTTCTACATGGGAAGATGATACTTGCAACTCATAAGAACTTTCTCATTATTAGGGCCGTTGGAAGTAATATATATATAGATAGCGGACACAGGTATGGGGTTAATATGAAGGAATGATATCCAAAAAAATAATATTAAGGGGTGAGAGATGTCTGCACTTGGTAAAAGGGAAAGGAAGAGGTGGAATGGAATTAGCTCACACAAAAGAGGCAAGAAAACATTTTTTACATTAAAGGAGTGTGTGTGTGGGGGGAAGTAAATCTTATCCTTATCAGAATTGGCTCAAAGATGGAATAACGTACACACTCAGTTGGGTATAGAAATCTATCTTACCTTGCAGGAAAGTAGGAGGAGAAGGGGATAAGGGGGCATTGATAGAAGAAAGGGA